>NC_141050.1:22484993-22487493 GCF_041138505.1 Cibotium barometz
TACTTAGAGCCTAAACTTACAAAAAAATAATAGTGTCATAAGTGTTACAAAAGGATCATAAGATCAACTCCTAATTGGTGAACCAATTGAGTAATTACATTCCACGTGTTTGCAATCTACGACTCATTTGGGTAAGTAAAGCCCCAAACCTATTCAATGTTACTTTAAGGCTTGATACTTCCATTCCAAGCCTATCAACATGGACACTTAACTTGTCTTGTTGCTCTTTTATAGCATCAATTGTCTTTCGACAACCAATATCACATAGGTGTGCTCCGAAAGCACCACATGTATCCATTACGCGGAGGTAGGTAGCTTCGACAATATCCTTGATCTCGTGATTGCTACTTATAATGGCAGAAACTGATTCTCGAGTTGAACTGCTCTCCCCACTTCCATGATTTCTTATGCACTGACCAAGACCAGCAATCAAGCTCTCCACATTTAACACATGGGAGTTTGTGTCGTTGACCAAATGGAGTATATTCTTTGATGTTACATTTATTATCTTCTTACCATGGTTACGTCGCACCCACTTAGTAGAGGTTTTTAGTTTCCTCTGGCATTGCTTAAAAGCATGCATTATTCGTTGAGTCTTCTCATTATCTTCTCTTACCTCAGATTGTTGAGGTCTTGAATACTCTGCACAATGGCTTCTATCCTGAATGTCCATGGAACACCTCACAATTTCCCCCTCATTATCCATATTGTACATCATTAAGAAATATATTAATGAAATATTTTTTAAATTTTATTTAATCTAGAAGAAATTATGGATTATGAAAAAAATCGAAACGGCGAATCACAAACTAAATCACACGTACGTAGAATAGATTAAGACCCAACTACGCTCAAGTGAATGAATGGTAAAAAGGTATCCACATGATGTATATGTATATGTATCTATATGTATATGTATATGTATATGCATATACATACATATATGGTTGTATATGTATTTGTATATGTATATATATATATGTATATGCATATACATACATATATATATGTATATGTATTTGTATATATATCTATATATGTCTGAAGGCGGTTCACCTAATTTTAGCTTTTAGGAAACTCATTTAAAAAGATGGATGAGAGTGCGGGCCCAAGGGATTCACCTAGTAATATGTAAAATATCATGTGAGTTTGAAATCTTTAGGTAGTCCTATATATATATATATATATATTTATTTATTCTATATAAATAAATCTTTTATTTAAAACAAAACAATCCAAATCTTTATCAAACATTAATCAAAAGTCATCAGTCTTTGACTTTTTAGGAACGTTTTAAATTGATGTTTATATTACGTTGAATCATTAATTATAAAACAATTCATTACAACATGCATGTTCCCCATGTAGAGGACACATTGTTTGAACAACATGCATGTTCCCCATGTAGAGGACACATACTGTGCCAACTTTCATAAAGAAATCTGTTCTTGAAGGCATGTATGTCAATAATTCGAGCATAAGAGGTATGCGGGGCAATGCAATGCAGAAGGGATTTGGTCCCATGGGCTTCTCAGGTATCACAACAAAAACCAAGACAGTGATCGATCGTTTCCTTCTGCCATGGCGAAGGGGCTGCCGTTGGCCACACCGTTGACATCAAGCCGTTCATGTGAATAGCCTCCTCTCCCATCCATGAATGCATCGAGTTCAAGGTATAGATAAATATATATAATACATTTTGTTTGAAATCTTTAGGTAGTCCTCTATATATATATATATATATTCTATATATGCAATGCAGAAGGGATTTGGTCCCATGGGCTTCTCAGGTATCACAACAAAAACCAAGACAGTGATCGATCGTTTCCTTCTGCCATGGCGAAGGGGCTACCATTGGCCACACCGTTGACATCAAGCCGTTCATGTGAATAGCCTCCTCTCCCATCCATGAATGCATCGAGTTCAAGGTATAGATAAATATATATAATACATTTTGTTTGAAATCTTTAGGTAGTCCTCTATATATATATATATATATATATATATATATATATTCTATATAAATAAATATTTTATTTAAAACAAAACAATCCAAATCTTTATCAAACATTAATCAAAAGTCATCAGTCTTTGACTTTTTAGGAAGGTTTTGAATTGATGTTTATATTAGGTTGAATCATTAATTATAAAACAATTCATTACAACACTCATGTATACAATTGCATCGAGTTCAAGGTAGCAGCGCAGTACCAGTTCTGGTTTGCACTTGGAGGAGGCAAAGGCGGTCGAGGAGCTCGAGGAGGCGAAGGCACGACCACGTGGAGCTCAAAGCTAGCAAACTGAGGTGCCTGGCATACATAGAATAACCAAAATTTTTAAAAATTTGAAAGCTAGCCAAAATGCAACCACTTTTTCTCAATCATTTTTTATTAAAAAACCCAAATTATTCTACACTTTCTCTCTCTCTCTCTCTCTCTCTCTCTATATATATATATATATATATATGTGTGTGTGTGTGTGTGTGTGTGTGTGTGTATAA
>NC_141050.1:22489993-22694993 GCF_041138505.1 Cibotium barometz
TGAACGTGGTGGTGGAATCTACATCAAGGCTTGGAGGCGGCTTGCAGCTTCTTAGTGTTTCTGGGCACGGTGGTGGAATCTACATCCAGGCTGGTTGCAGGCTTGGAGTCGGCTTGCAGAGAGCTTCTCACTATTTCTGGGCGCCGTGGTGGACATGCATGCATCATCTCCCTCCCTCCCTCTCTCTCTCTCTCTCTCTCTCTCTCTCTCTCTCTCTCTCTCTCTCTCTCTCTCTCTCTCTCTCTCTCTCTCTCTCTCTGCCGCCTCTACGTCCAGGCTTGGAGTCGGCTTGTGTTTCTGGTTTTGTGTTTTGTCTTTGAGGACTGTCTTTGAGTGAGTCCAGAAAGCTAGCTCTCAGCATTTCAGAGCTCTCTGGACTCACTCAAAGACCAAGTCCTCATAGAGAATGTCTCTTTCAACCTTTTTCTCTTCTCTCCTCCATAGCAGCGCCCCTCCCTGCCTCCCTACCTGCCCTTCGTGCCTCCCCACTCTCATGTAAGCACCTTCACAATCACCACCTTCACAATCTGTTTGCATGCAACACAGAGGAGCTGTTGTTGCATGCAAACAGAAGAGTTGTTGTTGTTGTTGGAAGAGGCCATGGGGGCTGTGGGCGGCTCCGTCTTCCATCTCATCAACGCCATGAAGAACTCGCCCAGATGCGGGCTATGGACACGTGCTGCAACCCAACGCTTCATGTTCTTGTTTGTGATGCACCCTTACGACACCCTTACGACGCGGGCGACAGGCGTATCATCGATGGGGTCCAGGTAGAGCAAACACGCCGCCAATATGCCAGTGTTTGCTCTCTTTCCTCTCTCTCTATGTTGCATGCTCCCTTACGACGTGGGCGACAGGCGTGTCCAGGTAGAGCAAACACGGCGCCAATATGCCAGTGTTTGCTCACTTTCCTCTCTCTGTGTTGCATGCTCTCTCGTTGCTCTATGTGTGTGTGTGTGTGTGTGTGTGTGTTGCATGCTGTGTTGCATGCTGCTGCTGGTGGGCTTCATGTTTGGCAACACGGTGAAGCAGGTGTTTGTGGTGCCATGGTAACGATTTTGTGGCCATGATTTGCAGATGGTGGTGGAGGAGATGAAGATTCTGTCCACGGTCTTCTTGCGAGCTGAATTCAGTGCTGGCCGTAAAGCCCATCAGCAATCTCTATCGCAGTCCCGACATGAAAGACGTCTTGGAGTTGGCCGTCCACATCTCCACGCCCACCGAAAAAATCATAGCCCTCAAGGAGAAGATCGTAGCATATGTGGAACTACTGTACTCTCCATCCTCACTAACACCACCTACGTTTCTCTGTATCGCAGTCCCGACATGAAAGACGTCTTGGAGTAAAAGCAGACAATGGACACGGAGTAAAAGCAGACAATGGACACGGATGGGAACCTTCGAAACGTACCTGCACTGTGTGGAGCTCGAGGCGAACAGCATGCGTGGAACAGCAGGCGACTGGAACTGATTGGACCCTGGAGGAGTGGGTATTTTCAAATGCAAGCGTGACGTGAGTGGGTATTTTCAAATGCAAGCGTGAACGTCACGCTTGCAAGGAGGAGGGAGTATTTTGAAATAGGCCCCCCTCCTTTGCCCACGTGGAGGGAGGGCCACTCTCCCTTAATCCTGTATAGATCTTAGCCTACATTAACTTCTCTTTATGTGAGTCATATACGACATCTTTGATCAAAAAATAGGAACCATCCATGTACTCTATGTGGTTTCTTTTAAGAATTTATATAATCCAAAAACAAGTCTTTTGAAGTCTCATGTCATGTGTCTTATTTATGTATTGAAGTTATGAATTTGTGCTATGTGTTGCTATGTTTTTGTGGGGGGGCGGGGGGGGGGGGGGAACACATATTGAAGGTTAACACGGTGTTCTTTCTATTTGGTGCCATTATCTCATGTATCAAATGCCTATTTTATCATGGTCATGCAACTAATCATTGCAGTGTTATGTTGCCATGTGTCACATGTTGTGCATCTCTCTCCCCCCCCTTTTATTGAAGCTTTTCTAAGAGACTATGAAAAAATGTTAGATCTAAATTGAAAATAGCACTTGAATTCTCTTATATGGCTGTTCATTTGGCATGGATTATCATGGTTTCAAATGTAAAAGAATATGTATATAACTAATTAACCACATGTATGTGGGTGAGAGGTGGCATACTTCCTCTCAAAAGCTATAAAATCTTGGAATTGGCCCTTCCCTTCTATATCAATGTCATTTTCATATATTATATAGCATATGTCATTTAACTTTATCATCACTAGTTGGGAACCCGTGCTTTGCACGTCTTTTGAGGCTTTCCAAAATCAAATTCTACCCAAACCTCCTCCTCCCCTTCCCGAACCTCCAAATTCTTGCCACGTGGTAGCTTTGTGAAACTCTTCCTTAACATAATATAGAGAAGAGATGTCATGTATATAATTTCATCCAAGTAAAGCAAGAGTAAAGATGGTATTGTTGCATAGCATGCATGCTTGCAATTATAGCATTTATTGTTGCACATATGATGGAAGCTTGTTTATTTCCCTACAAAAGTGAAACTAACTTGTTCATCTCTATATCCATAGCCAAGCTTAATAATATAATGCTCTCTCTCTCTCTCTATATATATATATATGTGTGTGTGTGTGTGTGTGTGTGTGTGTGTGTGTATAATTTGAATACATGTATATATGTATATTACATTAGTGTGCATAATTTAATTACCTATATAGAATATTTTATAATGCCATCTCAATATTTTATATAGCTTAACTATGAGTCAAAAAATGAGATTTTGCAAACAGTATATTAATCTAAAGTAATATTATTTAAACATTTTCAGTTTAGCACTGCAATCATTATTAATCTATACACATGGATGTCAAAGCAAGTGGCACTCAGGGATTTTGATGCTGTGACACCATAAAAAGAATGAAGGAGAGATGTCAAAGTTATTGGTGAAATTGTTCTCACTACTATTTTACTGGTGAGAACCGTTGTCTTGAAAATGTACTTTTTATTCTAGGAATTCACAAAAGGAAACTTATATTTTGTTACATTCATTGATTATTACAGCGAATTCGGCTGGTCTTACCCTATGAAAGAAAAATCAAAGGTATTTTCTCATTTTTAACACTTTGTTGCCATGGTTAAAAATGAAATTGGCTTTGAAATTCAAACTCTCCATTCAAACAGAGAGGGGGAATATATGTCCAATGCATTCAAAGATTTTTTGGCACAAAAAGGCATTAAGCATCAATGTACAACTCCTTATACACCATAACAAAATGGTGTTGCTGAGAGATGCAACAGGACTCTCATGGAGATGGTTAGATGCATGGTTAAAGGTCAACAACTTTCACGATGGAAGCAGTTCTATGTGCTAGAACAAGTGCCCCACTAAAGCTTTGAAGACTATCAAAAAAACCTTAGGTTGAACACATGCGTGTTTTTGATTATTTGGCATATGCACATGTGCCACACACAAAATCGAACTAAGCTAGATGACAAGGTAGTGAAATGCATTTTTATGAGCTACAGTGTCGGAAGCAAAGGTTATCATCTCTATAATCCTCTCACTAAGATGATTATTATTAGTAGGGATGTTGTCTTTGTAGAAGATTCTGTCTATCCATTGATGAAATTCAATAAGCATACCTATGCAAATTCTTTGGACATGTTTGATGGTTTATTAATTATGCCACTATCTACTAATTCTCAGCAGATTTTACCTATTGATCCTTGTTTGTTGTAAGGGGGGAATGCTTAAGAAATTGATGCACCAACTTCAAATGTTGGAAGATCAGCAATCAATAAATCTAGGGTTTTGCATAGATGGGTTAGAAGCACTTTGTAGGATAGCAAATTGTCTGCTCCTTTGAAAAGTAGAACAGATCCGATGCGCTTGAACCACTTCTTGAGCAGATATTGTTGAGTTTATATTCCTTTGTTCTCTACATGATGTAGATAAACCTAAGTCTTTTGAAGAGGCTCGAGAAGATCCAAATTGGATGAAAGCCATGCAAGATGAAATTGATTCCATTCAAAAAAAATGGTACTTGGGATTTAGTGGATCTACCACTTGGCAAGAAAGCTATTAGTACTAAGTGGGTTTTCAAAGTTAAGCAAAAGGCAGATGGATCTATTGAGAGATTTAAAGCCAGACTTGCTATAAAAGGTTATGCCAAGCGGAAAGGGATTGATTATGATAAAAAATTTCTTCCACTTCTCGTATGACCACTTTTTGACTAGACAGGGATTTCAAAATAATCTTACTAGAAAGAACTTTATATGTAAAAAAGGACAAGCAGGATTTACTTGTTTGTTGTTCTCTATGTAGATGGCATGTTAGTGACATGCACTAATGAGGATTTCATTATAGCCTTCAAGGCTAACCTTGCCTCAAATTTTGAGATGTCAAATCTTGGTCTTTTGCACTACTATTTGGGTATGCAGTTTATACAACAAGATGATGGTATAGTTATTAAGTAGTCAAAGTACATCAAGGAACTCCTCAAGAGGTGCAACATGAAAAGTTATAAACCAATTTCTACACCAATGGAGCTTGGTATAAAACTTACTCTATAGGATGCCGGTGAACCATTCAACATAACCACTTATGATCAAGTTGTTGGATCCCTAATCTATTTGTCTAACTCATGGAGCTTGGTATAAAACTTACTCTATAGGATGCCGGTGAACCATTCAACATAACCACTTATGATCAAGTTGTTGGATCCCTAATCTATTTGTCTAACTCATGGAGCTTGGTATAAAACTTACTTTATAGGATGCCGGTGAACCACCGGTGAACCATTCAACATAACCACTTATGATCAAGTTGTTGGATCCCTAATCTATTTGTCTAACTCATGGTCAGACATCTAGTATGGTTTGTCACAACTTTCAAAATTCATACATTGCTCAGGCACTAATTGGTAGTAGGCCGTTAACATTTCTTCATATACTTGCAAGGCACTCAAGATCTTGGATTGTTCTATGCCAAGGGGGGTGATTTATAACTCTAGGCCTTCTGTGATTTTGATTGGGTTGGCGATTATGATACATAAAAGTCCACATCTGGAAATTGTTTCTTTCTTGGCAATTCATGCATATCTTGGCTAAGCAAGAAACAACCAGTTATTCCAACTTTGTCTTGTGAAGCATAGCAACATTCACTATGACAATTGAATGTGTATAGTTCAGAAGATTGATGAAGGATCTTTGTGTCCCTTCTGACACCCTAACTCCTATTCTCATTGATAGTCAGAGTGCAATGGCAATTGCTAAGAATCATGTCTTTCATGCCAGGACTAAGCACATTGAAGTGCATTACCACTATGTCAGAGAGAGACTCCATCAGGAGAGATCAATCTAATATATTGTAGTACACATGACAATGTGGTAGATCTTTTCACTAAAGCCTTATCATGTGTGAAAAGTTTGAGGCCTTTCACAAAGCTTTGGGCCTCCTCCCTTTTAGAGGCTGATCTACAATCTCTATGAGCCTCACATTTGTACTACAGGGGGATTTGTTAGATATTTGGTAGTACTACACTATGAGGTCATGTGCTTATGCCATGGGCACTTTTATCACATTGGTTTTTCCCATGGCCATCCATGTGTGAACGGGCAGTATATAAGCAACCTCATTCTCTTAAAACTCCAGTGGAGTCCATCTTCTCTTTAGTGGCATGTGCAATGGGTCAACTCGTTGAGTTGGTGGTGCACACATATAGACATGGCTGTCTTCTGGAATTGTTAAGAATTCCTTTCTCCAATCCGGTTGTATTCCAAAATCCTCTAACTTGGGATGTGCATCATCTGTGATGATTGTTGCATAGCCCCCTCGTGTGTGGATTGGTGGGTGAGCTTTCCTCCACCTGTGAAAGCAATAACTACTCATGAATGTAACTATTCGGATTTCCAGCAAGTTGGCCAATTGTGGATTGGCTAATTTTGTCTGTCGTGCCACATTAGACCACAATGTACCCTCTCTAGCCAAAGGGAGTAGTTCTTCTAAATCTGGGCGAGGTGCTTGTAGAGGGTATGGTACATAATGTTGTTTTGTTGGCGTGACCTCGGAGTAGGCCTCGGGTAGAATTCTTCGAGTTGGCTCAAATGGTGTTATTTGCATTAACACCTTGAACATTAGCTTCGGCTTTAGCAATGGATTGCCATCTTGAATGAAGCCTTCATATTCTGCACTAGACAATGATTCCAAAATTGAATCATCAGTAAAAGCTTCAATATTGTCTTGGGGGACAGTATGGCATACCTCCTGAGGTTGCTGTGGGGGAGATGGGTGAGGTGCCAGTATCTCCTCGGGGGTGAGAGGGTTAGTGGGAAAATCTATATGTTGAGGAATGAGAGTATAAAAGTCGCAGTTAGCCTACGACTTGTTAGTAGGTGGGGCATTAGGATATGGATTAAGTAGTTTACTTAGCGACATTAGAATATACTGGGTAAATGGAGGTGGAAGATGAAGATAGTGTCTCTTCTTGACCATGACCTGAGCTGGGGGGTGGGTGGCTAGGTTTGTGAGATTTCATAAAATCTTGAAGTTCAGGGATATCCTCAGGATTTATGTTAGGATATTCAATATGTGTGGCATTAAAAGTGTAAAGTATATTAGTTAACATGGATTCTAAATGTTTGTAGATATTATAGTATAGTTTTAGAATACCGAAAGGGTGATATAAAGAAGACTCACATAAGTTTAAGTGCTCGTGAGTATTTGGAGAGACGGAAAACTCTCTCACTTGTAGCAAGAGTAGCATGATCCACGTGTAGCTCAATCCAATGGGATTTGCATCCCTTTCGGAGCTAGGGATTCAACCCGTACTACCGGTGCACAAAAGCTTATCCACAAATGGAGAGAATGCTAAGAACACCACTACCTTGACATAGACTTAACACACACACAAGCTCAATCTTGCCATAACTCATTCACTCATCATCCCACTCATTCATGCATCCAATACAAGAAGAAAGCTGAGCTAATGCATACACAAGCTCAAAGCATACTTTATTCTCAAGCACTTACTTCCCTAGCATGCACACAAACCTTGAAGCTACCAACAAAGAAACATGCACACTAGAGAATAGACATGAGAAGAGAGACAAACATCATCTCATTGCATTGAATTAAAAAAAAGAACATTGCTCATACAATAATGTAGATGGGGAGAGAGAAGAGCTTGCACCTCTATGGAAAAAGAGGGAGAGCTAGTCTCAAGAGAGCTCAAACATGAGTTTAGCCCAATGTGTACATAAGCTCTCAAATGAGCCACTTTTTATACAAAAACTCTAAAACTCCTAAAACTTCCCATGTGGGATTATTCTTAAGCCCACTCCCACACTCGTCTACAACTTGGAACTCTTTACAAGAGCCCTAAATAAGAATGTCACTTGTTTTCCTGCTTTGCATCTTTTTGTTGCATCCTTGCATTGATCTCCACTCGTCACGTAACACTCCCCCCTTCCTATTTTGTGCACGTCCTCGAGCGCGGTAGAAGCAAAAGTTGCAAAAACAATGGATACAAGTAAAGCCTTTTATTGAAAAAAAACCAGCAATGACAATCTCACACGTGAGCATACAAGTGAAAGGCTGATCAGAGTTTTAAAGAGTGCTAAAAGAGGTAAGTAAAAACTAGTCAAAGTGAGACTAAGTGGTAGATAGTGCTATGCAAAGGCAAGTGTGCTTGCACACCACAGGTTATGACCGCAGTCTCAATGTCCTACAAGTATTTAAGTTATTCCTAAGTGGAAAACCTACTCCTAAATATGAGCAATGGTGATTGGACCTCTTCTTCTTTTCTCTCTCTTTTTTTTTTTGGTGTGTGTGTAAAAGATGATAAAGAGGAAGGTTCCATCCCAATGAGACCCAAGCAATGGCCAAGAGACCTCCGCCAAGAGAATCTAAAGGCCGCTAAGTATCTCAAGGGTGACAGACCCTTTTCTTTCTTTTTGTCATAAGGAGTACCCCATGAAGATGAGGGCATCGGTCTTGAGGGCCCATAATGTACCCCAGAGTCCTACCAGCATCTATCAAGGCGATAGAGTCCTTGAAGATTTTTCTTAATCTTTTAGACGTCAGTGTTCACCCCATGGAAACCAAGGCATCGGCCCCAAGGTGCTAAGACAACCCCAGGTCCTACCAAGCATTCCACATGGTTGTAGACACGTCATGTCTCGATTCACTTGTATATATTTTTTAGGGCATGATTTTCATAATTTTTTTATGAATCCTAGCACCTAGCCCATACCTAAGAGGTAGCTACCACTAGGGATAACTAATATACTTTGAGAGCATAAGAACTTGGCATACTCCGTTGGTATATATCCTACACCGTCAAATAGAAATACCTTCTACTAAGTCCTCTAAGAATCTAGAAATCACTCACCACATTTTAACAACTAATCTAAAACTTAAACCAGCCAACTGTGTGTGAACATGCAAATAATATATCCAAAAGTTAAAAGCACATAAAGAACAAAAAATATGATTTGAATACACCTGTTGTAGTACTCGTTGATGTTGTGCAGATTGCTTCTCTTTGCTCTTTGTAGGCATTGCATGTCTCCCCCCTTCCTAATTTGTGTGCACGGTAGGTGGACTATTGGGGCGTGTTTGTATGCTCTTGTTTAGCTGAGATCTCTGCAAAATGTTTATTAACAAACAAGAAAAGAAAAGAAAAAAATAAAATTTGCTATTGGTGCCAATCACCGAATATAGCCGAGGGGAAAAACCCAGTGGGAGAAAAGTGCCCTGGCTTGTTGATCTTATTGTGGAGTCGCTGAGCTTACCTTTGCACTGGTGGTGGATCCGTGTCCACTTCTGCTGGAAAGATGGTATCAATCACTTCAGGATGCAGGGACAACCCTGTACAAAAACTAGCCTCTGGAGAAGGTGGTAAAGGAAGGAGTGCTTCCTTGCTAAAATATGGCATTGGTTCTATGGGAAGGTTAAGCAGACAATTTCGATTTTGGAACTGCTCAATATAGGTACTCATAGTGATCCAAAATTGACATGGCATTGGGGTGTAATTCCCACAATTTGTTTCATTAAGCCCGTGCCATATCGTCGAAAGTAAGAGCGGCATATCCAACAAATGTGTGAAGCTTCTCCTAATACGAGTCATGCACACTCTTGACAATGTGGAAATGGGTGATGCTGTTGATAGAATAAAGTGACAAATGATGCCCACAGCAATTTTCACCTAAGGGAGCATAAAAGTACCTAGAATGAGTTTGAAAAGAAGGAGCACTATAACCCCCGCGATGTTCAGGTTGAGTACTATCAGGGTCAATGCATGGTGGACATGTATCTCGCCAAGCATCCATCAGGAGGTATCTGGTCATAGAACAATGAAATTTAGAAACTTCAAACTTTATACTCATATCCACCATTATAATCCCAATCAAAAACATTGTAGATAAGATCATCTCAAAAAGAACACAATCCTCTAAAGGCATAAGGAACCACATTAGTAAATGTGAGACTATTCAAACACTGATCTACCAAAGAGCTTCAATTGTAGTGTTAATGCCTTATCTTTGGTTTTGGGTATATCCTTCTTAAGAGGTGGGAAGGTTAGCAATTGTCAAGGAATTTGAGCAAGATAAGAGGATTTAGTCATTGAAGTGCTAGAATCTATGCTCAAAGGAGCCTCATGGAAAGTTGGATTTGTCTTAGGTACACAAGTTGATGGTGGAATTGTGTAACAAGGATAATTTGGGACAACTGGTGTTTCAATACATGTTTTGGGAAGGTCAACACAAGGAGATTTGTAGGTGCTATCACAACCACCTATCCTATCTTGAAGAGGTTGTGTTGATTTCTTTTGCACCCACTGATATGGAAAACCAAGGGTGGCTTTTGGAATCTTATTGATACACTCTTTTACCCCTAGCAAACCATGGCATTTAGGAAGCCAAATTGCTGTTGCACCCTCATAATAGCCTTGTGCTTTAAGAACATGCTTTGGGACCCAACGAGTAACAATCTGAGGTTTAGGCTTGGAAAAGATGTGCTTTTTAGGAGGCTTAGCAACTAGGCTAGATGGTACAAGTTTGTATGCATCTTTGGGTAGCCAAATTGATAATTCCTTCTTGCCTGGCCTTCTTTGAGCAGTGACTAGAGTAGTTGGAACATGCCAACCATGGCCCTCACTTGAGGACTCATCGATTATCCACATCATTTGTGTTGGAGCTTCAAGAGTAGATTTTGAAAGTGGGTTGTTTAAGGTAGAAACACCACCCTTTTGACATGATAAAGCTCGTGGAGTAGCAGATCCCAAGATGCAATCAGAATTAATTTGCAATTTGTATTGTCTATTCTTCCAACCTAATGAACAATTGGTAGCACTTAACCATGATCGACCGAGAACAGCCTCTACGACTGCCTTTGACTTACTTGCCACATAAAAGGGCACTGATATCTGGTGATCCTGAATGGACATCATAATGACACATTTTCCCTCTATAGGGTTATCTTCACCTGAGAAGCTTCGTAAGTCAATAGGAATGTGCACAAGTGTTGGTTGTCCCATGGCTATCCATGTGTCAAATGAGAGAACATTATAATCTACACCAGAGTCAATTAAGGCAGAGACAAAGTAGGTAGTCGCATGAAGATGAAGACACACTTGAATATTGAAAGGATCGACATATTGTTCATCAATAGTCAATTGTAAGGGCAACATAGAAGCTTTGCGATGCTCCTTGGCTTTTGCAACTCTAGCTTTAGCCTCTTCTTGAGCTTGACGTTTAAGTAGGTCATGTGCTTCTTTCCGTGTGTGTGCAGCATGCATTTGTTGAAGCATGGCTTCAGTTAATGGTTCATTGTATTTCTTGAGACGACTTCCATTAATGAAGTTAGGCATTTGCTCACCTTCTAGTGTCTCTAAACGCACTACACCACTTGGAGTAAGCTCATTAATCACAAACAGTCCTAGGCCACGTTTCTTGAGCTTTCTCTTATGCTTCATACAGCATTTACGTTTAGGTCGGCTTCGAGGGATCTCTACTTGAACCTCCCTTCCTCTCAAGAGTAGGCGTGCCTTTCCTAACTCTTCCTCAGGGATTATCACATCATTATCAAAATCAGAGTCCCATCCATCTTCCTTATCAGCATCATTATATCAGATTCGAGTGTTAAATCCTCCACTGAGACTTTCTCTACATGCAGTGCTATTGTCGATACATCCCCATAGTACAAAACATCTAGAAGGTCACGTGGTTGTACCATTCGTATAGAAATAATGTCATATCCATCTGAGTCACAAAATTGAATTGGCTTAGGTAAAGCACAGGTCGATAATGTTGCAAGGACATGACTCCATTCTAGTGGAACAATTAAGTGCTCAGGGAAGGGTTGTGGAATGTATGCCTCATCTGATACACTTCGATTACCCTTAAGTCTCTCAGTGTTGAAATACCTACATGAGGCTCCACACATCCACAGATCTTCTTGCCCTTCTGACAATGTAACTCTTGAGCCCTCAGATGAAGCAGAATCAAACTCATCTATTGGAGACCTTGTTACATCACGATATGAGTGATTCTTTAGGTTGACCCTTGTGATGACAGAATCATGTCGGAGGTACAAATAATTGTATCCCCAATCTTGAATCATTTGAAATTGTTGCATGAATGGTCTACCCAATATCACTTTATAGTTTGGATGTTTTCCAAAATCCACTACTGCAAAGGTGTGCTCATATTCAATCCCACATGTGGTGACCAATATGTTCTCAAGTAGCCCAAGGGGATGTTCTAAGCTTCCATCTGCTAGCTGCAAGTGCATCCTAGTACTCCTAATAGCTGGTTTGCCCCACTTTTTCCAAATGGACCTTGTCACAATGCCCACTCCTGCACCACTATCAAGTATTGCAGTTGAAGCTACTTTTTGCACTTCTATTGGGAGGGTAGCGTTTCCCTGATCGTCCTCACAAAATTTTCCTACTTTGTTGATAGGAATTGGCATAACATGCTTTGTCTCAGGGTGTATAGTACAATGATGGTGACCCTTTTGTAGCAATACCTGCTCTGACAAACATGTGGCAATATCATTCCACAACTCAGGTCGAAGCTTTATCAAATCAAGCAAAGGTAAGGTACAAGCCACTGGTGCTGACAAAATAGCTTGCACGATACCCCTATCCATCTCCTTTGTCAACCTTCTATGCATGGAGGGTATCCTCAAGGTTTGAGAACAGTTCTCATATTCTCCCAAATATGATGGTAAGGTTTTCATTGTATGCTTACTTCTAGGAGAAACAATTATTTGAACTTCCTCCTGGATGCTTGGGCGTCTAAAGTTGTTTTCTGTGCTCCTGGTAAAATCCACCTCAGAGAATGGAGGTGAAATAATAGAGGACATATTCTCATTAACTTTCTCATGAACTTCTGCCCACATCTCATTTGCCATGTCCTCGTTAGCATCAATAACTTCATCATTGCATGGGAAGGCAAGACTAGGTGATGGCAGAATACCTTCTTTCAATGGGGTGTCAATTGGTGCAGACCTCTCGCTATGAGCTTGTGAGATGAGCTCACTTTTCATTTCCCGACTTGATGACACTTCTGGTATGGTTTCTAATGTTGGCTTAAGAGAGGTTGTGCCCCGAGGGATAGGTGGAGGTGGGCCCTCAAGTATTGATTGAGCTTCCCTAATGAGTTGCTGATATACAGCTAGATTGATCTTCTCCTCACGAGGGTTTGGGTATTCTTGAAGCTTCTTGGGTAGCTCAGATAAAGCTACAATGCGACTTCTATGAGAATCAATGATGGCATCTAGAGTCTCGTTCACCTTATCCACAAAAACAGAACCCCCAGAACTATCCTCGATCGTACTAGCCTCATCTTGTTTAGCACTAGGCCCAGGTTGAGGTTGATGCTCCTCATGCACTTCTTGGGATGTAAAAGTTTGATCCCTCATGTTTTGTTTAGAGACTTCTTGAGAACTAGTGGATGCACTTTTAGTTCGCTTGTTGCGGTTCTTTTTCCTCCTAGTGGTCCTTTTTCTATTGGAATGTAGGGTCTTGTCCACTAGATTTGCCTTTGCATCCCTAGTTCGAGGTGTCTCATCAGTCTGCATTTCGGCATTTCATGTTTGTGATCTAGTCATGACTCTAAGTGGCACGACATCCTCATTCTCTGATGAAGGTGGCGATGGAACTGCCCCTACAAAGTTGAGTGAGACCTTTGGTTGAGAGGTGCCTTCCTCATGTGGTTTCAGCAAACAATCCTTTGGGAAGTGTTCTACACAACACCCTAGACAATATCTTTCAATTGGTGGAAACTGTGGTACCGTTGTATTGGATCGAGATGCTTGCCTTGAGCGATGTGGACAATCACGAGCCCAATGGGGTTCTCCACACTCATAACAGGGGCCCATTAGTTTGGCTTCTACTTTCCTTTGCTGCCATTGACCTGAGGGGCCTGGAGTCCTAGGTTGGTAGCCGCCTAGCAACGTCAAAGAATTTTGTTCCCCTGGTTGAGCCTCCAACCAGTGCTTGGCTTGGATATGCGGGACTTTCAAAGAGATTTTCCTTGGATGAATATGATGCATATTCCTCCTCCACATAGCCTGGGTTTTCCAAGTCTCTATATATATTTGAATTGTCGTAGTCAACAACCCTCACAGGAGTAGGAGGTTGAGCTCCAAGAACAGGTTGTGCTTGCTCTTGTGCCATCGGTGGCTTACGTTCAAAATTAGTATACTGTTGATGCATTTGTGGAGTCACTCCACCCCTTTGCTGCTCACGCTCCTGTCTCATTCTTGCAATGCGAGTACATTCCTGTGTGGTGTGGGTAAAGTTCCAAGCACAGGCCTGGCACCACTTCTTTGTGGCTTGGTTTGTGACTAGAGGAGAAAAGGTATTACATTCTTCGGTTTTATGGTTACCGCCACATGCTCCACAAAGATGAGGACCTGTAGGTAGTACACTCCTCATTCGCTGTGCTGCTGTTGTTGTGGCTGCATGGGTGGGCGATAGGTTTGTCCCAATCTCCTAAGTACTAGGTTAGCTATTTGGTTTGGATTTACTAGCACACTAGACCCTGAACTTTGGTCATCACCCCATTGATCTCTAGGTTTCACCTCAGGGCTAGTACCATCTTGGAATTTGAAGTTATCGGTGAAATCCATAGCTGGCAACACTCATTGAAATTTGTATGCTTCTTTGCATAGAGATGTGTATGCAGTGTTGAATTTTTGAGTCCTTTTAAGAAGAGAGAAATTAATCGACTCTGGGTGGGCTTCTCATCTTCTGGGCAACGATTAATGTACTGCTTCATCCTATTTACACAATCTCTAACACTCTCAGTCTCGCCTTGCTTGAAAGAGTAGATGTTTGCTACCGTGTCATGTTGAATCCCCATCAAGGAAAAAGCAGCAATGAATCTCTCTTCCAGAACTCGTAAAGAAGATTTGTCTGAAGCTTCTAGTGCCTGAAACCAAGCAAGGGCCTTTTCCTTAAGAGTGAGCCCAAATCCTTCAATTTGAGTATGCTTGTCAGTCACTTGCTCAGCTCGAACAGCTTGCCTAAATGCTGCTACATGGTCATATGGATCTCCCGACCCTTCGTACTTCTTTACCAGTTTCTGAAGAGTTGATGGCCTTACTTGTCTTGAATACTCATCATAGGGCCTACGGCCTCTCACTCTCAGTGGGAATTGTTCCTCTCTTTGGTAAGATGGTCCACATGCATCCCAAATTGGTGTGGGTCCCCTATTACCTGCCTCACCAACCCCCTCCAAAGATCTTGTTACCCGCATTTCAGGAGGTGCATTTATGGGAGGCCGAGTTGGCTCCCCTACCCTCCGATTGTCATAGTGAGAAAAACGTTGTTGTGGTGTGATATGTGGTCGCACTTTTGGTGTGGGATAATATCTTGGTGCAAGAGTTGGGCTACTTGCAGTGGTCCACTTTGATGTTCAGGGTCCCTCTCTAATGAACTCTCGTAGGGGAGGAGCAGCAGTTTCTCCAAGAAAGGCTGTCTCTCCTGGTTTAGCTGTATTTGTCGAGAACACTTCCATGAATAATGGTTGTCCTTTCCACGTGAGCTCCCGAATCTCCTTCCAATCTAAGGTTCGGTATTCATTGGCCCATTTATCAACGATTCGGTTCATGTGTCTTGCAAGCTTCTCAGCTACCACCACAAGTGCTAGAGGAAGATCTAGCTCTGGCAATCTAGTTGTGGCATAATATCCCTCTAAAGGGTCCTTATAGACCTCTTGAAGTGGGTCATCTTGTAAGACCTTTATCACTGGAATTTGTCGTACAAACTCCCATTGGTTCTCAGCCCCCTGATCCATTTTGCTCTTGCCTTTCCTATCCCTTTCCAAATTTAGATCTACAAGAAGTAAATCATCTATGGATGGCTTTGAGGACTGGGCATTGGATGGTCCTGGCATGTCCGGCTCAATGAGCCAATCATCTCTAGACTCCCTTGCTCTGGAAATCTTTGATAAGTCTAAGAACTCGCTTTTAGAGAGCTCCCCTAATTTGTCTACATTCTCTGGATGATAGGTGACTTCGTAGCGAACACCATCTCCACCCATGTACATGTTACCCTGGTCATTGACTAGAGGTGCTCTATCAAGTTCTGAGAAAAAGTCTGCGATCTTAACAAGATACCGTTGTTGTGGATCCCTAAAGATCTCAGCTCCTTGAACATTCGTGTAGACATAATGAAGTCTCACATTGAGTGGCAACCCCATGGTGTCGGCTTCAAATGTATTAAAAGATCTTGTGGGTGTCCTATTTGGGACTAAGGGATGACTATTTGATGGCCCTAGATTGTCCATGGACAATGAGCTAGTTGTTCTGGAAAGGGTATCAGATTGGGATTCGGAAAAGGTTTCAGCAATATCTGCCAAATTTCCTACCGATTGGGTCCCACTTTCCTGCGTAGGTACTCTAGAAGGTGCCCTAGGCCCTATGGCAGTGTCTATATGACGTCCCGACCGCAAGTGCATAAGGTCAAATTTTAAGGTTTATATATATATATATATATATATATATTTATGTATATATATATATATATATATATATATATATATATATATTTTTAAACCCTACCTAACTGCTAAAGGTGTGTAAATACCTATCCTATTTTTTTATATATTTATATATTTATTTATTTTTTCTATTTTTTACTAATTACATAAAATACTAATTATGCACAAAATTACAAAAATTTAACAAGATGCAAGTTACACTAATTATGCAAAAAATTATAGAAATTTTAAAAAATAAAAAATTACAAAATATGCAAAGAATATGGACTCCTAAAAAAAACACATAATTTATAAATTTTTCTTTTTTCTTTCTCTCTTTTTTTTTTCTTTTTTTTTAAAAATTATTTTTATTGTTTTATTGTTTTTTTCTTTTTTTTTTAAATTTTTTTTTCAAAAAAATGTAAAAACATGAAAATTAACAAAAAATAAAAAATAAAAAAAGGTACTAACCTTATCTTTCTGTCGCCTCCGGATCGTGCGCCGTTCTGGATTTCCTTCACGTGCCTCCTCGCGGCCCTTCACAGCTGGCGCCTTATCTCCAGTCTCTGTTTCTCTTGCAGCTCCGTCGATAGAGTAAGAGTTTGAGGAGGGGGTTGAGGGATTACCGGCAACTAACCTTTCTCCGAGGCTCGCTCAAGGAGTAGGTGCATTTCATCCGTAGGCTCTTGTCTTTGACTGCGGTCCTGTATGGCCAATTGGCATTCTAATTCTTGTAGAAGACAGGAGTCATTGGTGCTGAGGATATGGGCAATATCGTGTCATTGTTGTCGAAGATATTCTGACATCTTCCGATTGCGGCAATTCCATCATATTATCTTAATATTCAATTGCTAGTTTGCAACATGCATCTAGAGTGGTTGGTCAGGCTAGTACCAGATAATCATGCATCTTGTGGTCTCTAACTCCTCTCCAGAAGCAAGGCAATAACTGATCATCAGTTAGCCTCTCTCATAGTTTGCACCTTGAATTTAAGAGCTTTAGTTGAGACACATAGTCTCTCATCGACTCCATTTCCTTTTGTTTGATATTGTGAAGCTGTGCCACACATGCCTCCATCTTTCACCCCAGTTCTAGCAAAGCTGAGCACAAACACATTCTTGAGTCATGTGAAGTTAACCTTATGCGCTTTCCCTTTTAGGGTTAGTGAGAAAGCATGAATCATTGTCACATCACTGACAAGCCCACAGGTTTCACATGTGGATTCAAAAATCTCTACATGTTGAATAGGATCCCCGTCCCCAGAGAATTTTAAGACAAGCTTGGAAATGATGTGTGGCTTCATCTGGGAGGGTCGAGATTCTAGAGTAGTGCCTAGTTCCCTGACCATTTCTCGGCCCATTTTTGCAGCCATATTCAATAGATCTATCCTTGTGGCTACATTAAGATCAATGGTTGGATCCACCCTTAGTCTTTGATTAATTGCTCCCCCCTACCTAGACCTCGTCCTCCCTGTGTTGGCTCTTCTAGGTATCTCCAGTCCCTGGGATGGTCTTGCAATTACACCTTGGAATCGCTATTCATTAGTTGCCTCTGTACGCCTTTGCAGAATTAAAAGTTTCATGTCTTGTAGGAACGTAGGATGATTGATCATCTGCTCGATGTCCTTTTTGGTGTATAGACGATCCTCCACTTTGCCCGCTGCTCTTGCTAGATTATCCTCTTCTTCTAGGGTTACAAACCCTTCCTCAGCTCTAGGCTCTTCATTTATGGGTTCTAGGTTTGGAACTTCTCCCTCACTTCTTCCCATGACTATTTCCGGCTCCTTACCCCATGATGGGAGTAAGTTTGAAATTCCCATCTCCTTTAGTTTAGCTCTCGCCCTTCGAGTATGACGAGCTCTTCTTTCCTTAAGCTGAACTCTCATAGAGTTGTCGTTCCACCTTGATCCTTTTTAGATCTAATTCTACTTCCTCTGAGGTTGGGAAGAATACTTGAACTGTCCTAGCCACACTTTCCATGTCCCGTCTCATTCGGGGGGTGCCGGTGCTTGACAGCCTCGAATTTGACGTTTGGATGGGCACTTCTTGCCTTGGACCAAGTCTAGCGCTGGTTGACGGACCCGTGCTTGCAAATTACACTTCTTCATCATGGCTAGTTTGGAGACCAAAAAATCCCCAGGCGATATCAATGATACCACTGGATCTGGTTGGGGAGGGTGGTTTCTCCTCTTCCCCAAATCCAGAGTATCGCAGTCCCTTTTCCATGGATTCTTCACTACTAGTTTCAATGGTGGGGTTAGATTCCTTAATACACTCAAGTGAGTGCTTATTGAGTGGCCTAAACCCACACTTTTTTGACAGGAAGATCCTGGGTGATTTGATGCACTATCCTCAGGTGTAAGATCATCTCCGATGAGTTTTCCAGACCTTAAGTGCATGTATGTATGATTTGATAAGCTATTTTGTTGTCCCAATTAAGTTTTGATCAGATTCTGTTTACCTGTTTCTCGGGTTGTGAGATTGCAGAGAACAATTCATGGCGTGAAGTGTCAGAAAATGGTTCATGTCGTGAACGATTTTCTGCACTTTCATGTGTTTAATTTTTTTTTGCTTTTGGGAGCAGAATTCCATGTTACCTTGTTATGAGTGTCAAATTTTTCAAGACTTCATTAGCCTTAATATGACTATACCGAGTTCGTGAGTTTGATTTGATTAAGGTGTGAGATTGTAGATAAAGTTCATGTCGTGAAAAGTAAGGTGAGTTTGAGTTTGATTAAGGTGTGAGATTGTAGATAAAGTTCATGTCGTGAAAAGTAATTGGTTTACGTCGTGAACAAAAAATGGTTCACGTCATGAAAGTTTCTAAAATGGTTCACGCTGTGAAGAGTTCTAAAATAGTTCACGTCATGAACGATTTTCTACACGTTCATGATTATTAATTTTGTCAGATCTTGTGGTGTTAGAATAAGGCCCCTATTTTTGGCAAGCTAATCCCATGAATTGCAACGTTAATCGTGGCATTTGATGCTGGGAGTGGTTCACAGCGTGAAGTTGTAGAAAACAGTTCATGTCGTGAGAAAAATTTTCCTGCAGTTTTACGTGGTGGGAACTTCTCGCGTGTCGACTAATGTGATTCTAGGTTCAAATACTTATCCAATTGTTTCCAAAATGATTGTGCCACGCCTAAGGAGTGTAATACAAGTTCAAGGCACAGTCAATGGCTCCTTATTTTTTTAATTTTTATGAATTTTTGAAAAGAAGGAAAAATAGAACACCAACCTGCTTGTTCACGTTGATGATTCCAATGATGCAAATATCAAAATTAACTAGAAAAAATAGTGAAGATAAGACAATCATGATTCTTATGCAATGGGAGCTGAAACTCCAAGAGGAAGGAAGAAACAAATGTGTTTCCCCGGCGGAGCGGCGCCAAAAATGTTATGGGCTACCACACCTCCAAGAGGTAACTCAATGCATTCACCTAAAGGAAGAGCAATAGAACACAACTATCGTAGGGCACTTACCAATGCTTCGAACTTGAGTCACTTGAGGCCTCCAAGCTCACTTGTTAAGCTCCAAACCTCCAAGCTCCACCTCCACGCTGTTATTCGTAGAGCCGCTCACACAGTCGCATAAGGTAATCACTCTCTCTCACTCTTCCACACAAGCATGAAATATACAAGCATAGAAGAGGCACAAATGCTAGAATGCTCTCTCTCAAGATACAAAGAAGATCTCTCAATAGAACAAAGGGGGATTATGTCTTTTCATTATGAGAAAATGCCTTATATACATCTGGCCCTTATTCACGCTTGGGCACCCAAAACTTACTTAACTAAGGCCTTGGGTGGCCAATATCTCATAATGTACAACTTATATAGTGCCTTTTCATGACACTTATTAATGTCCTCAATTGGAGAAGCATACTTGTTAATCCAAAATGGGATTAACAATGAGTAATGTGAGGTGAGAGGAGAGACGAGTACACGTAGTGCAACACGGCGGTGTGACAATGCTCGCAGGAGATGCGGTGGAATTGCTTCTCAAGGAGTTGTAGAGCTTGGAGCCCTCAAGGGTTACGAGCTCGAAAATTGGAAAGATCCTCATGATCACCAGGTAATCTCTTGTTGGATGTGTTTCAAGAGGGCTTAGGGTGGGCCTTAACATTTTTGGCGTCACTGCTGGGGAATCATCCCTTGGCTTTTTCCATAGTTTTTCTCTAATCTACGCATTATCCATTGCCCATTGTCTTTATTAATGGTTTCCCATGAAAAAGATATGGATTTGATAGAGATTTGTGTGTGATTTTGTCAGAAATAGCTCTCTTTTTTGGTTTTGTAAAAGAATGTTTTTTGCTTAATTTGTTGTTTGTGTTGTTGATAATGTAGTTAATGTTCCTAGCACCTGCACATAGAGTGTTGATAATGTAGTTAATGTTCCTAGCACCTGCATATAGAGTGTGTTGGGTTTAGTTTGCATCCATTGCATCAAACAATGCAATAGAATGCAATTTTTTTTGTAATTTTTAGCTCTCTTTAGAGTTAAACAGAGAGCTAAAATCATTATTTTTTGTTTGAATTGTATGCATTAGAGTGTTAGCGAGCATTAGGAGTACGAGTAGCTTAATCATTAAGAAAAATTCTCAAAACCATAAATCGACTAATCTCTCTTAATTGATTGATTTTGTCATTAAGGGTGATTAATCTTATTTAAGGGGTAAATTTTTTAGAAAATGTGTTTTTTTGGAGTAAAAAATGCTCATGTAAGAGGTCGAAATTAGTGTTCTTTGGTGTTTTGGGAGAATCTAAATGCATCAAAACATCTCATTGCATCAATTGGAAGAAATTGGCTCTCTTTTACTTAATTTTGCATAAAGAGAAGAGACATTAATTAAGAGTTTAATTAATCTCTAATTATACATTAATTTACACATTAGTTGATACACATAGCTTTAGCAGTTCCATGCTCTATCCATTGATGTGCTCAATGGTGTGAATTAATTAGTGATTAATGGTTAATTAGAGCCCTTGATTAGTCTAAAAGAGGAAAAGATTAGTGAAAGGATTAATCTTTGATTAATTTTTAATCACTTTTTTATATAACTCATTAAGGCTAATGAGCATTGAATGAGAAGATGCCAATGAGTTTTCAAATTATCCATTTTGGGGGTCATTTATGAAGGGTGTAAGGGGATGTCATAAAAGAGTTGACTTTTTTGATTCCCACTTGCCTTTTTGGAAAAATGCCAATATCTCCCTAATTCAAAATTTAAAAAATATCCCTCCCAAACAAGGAAATTAAAATTTTCCTCTAGACTAAAAAATAAAATAAAATCGTGTGAGCCACGTCTCATGGTTCACACCTTAAGTGTCTCACGCCTTAAGGCCTCACGCGCGAAAAAAAAATGGCTCACGCCTAAGGGTCTCATGCCTTAAGGCCTCATGCATCGGTAAAAAAACGGCTCATGCCTTAAGGCATCAGGCACGAAAAAAATTCAAATTTAATAAATTCCATGAAGTCCGTCAGTCTCACACCTTAAGGGTTCACGACGTGAAACCCTCAAGTGTCTCATGGCGTGAAATAGTCCCCGTGTTAAAAAAAATAAATTTGATCCGTGAAGTCTGTTTCATATCGTGAACTGCACTCTGCTAGTTCATGCCGTGAAAGAGGGACAGTTGGTCAAAAAAGACTTTGGAGAACAGTCTTATTTGGAGGGTCATATGTCCTAAAGCATGAGTCCGATGGATGCGCTCTAGTGCTCAGAAAGCCGACATCGAGCTCTTTGAAATTGGTCTCCACCATCATCCGAGGGCAAAATCGATCATTTTGGCCTCTAACCAACAGCCTCAAAATTGGACCCAAAAATTGAGGCAAAAAACGGTCCCTAAAGCATGAAAAAATGCCAAAAATAGCGTGAAAATGATTGCGAATCATATTTAGGCTACTTTTTGAGGGTATAAGTGACAAAATCGCGAAAAACTCAGAGAGACAAAGTTGTAATACTCCAAAAATACTACAACTCTCTCATACAGAGTTTTTCCAAATTCCTTTTGGAACACCTTTTAAAACGGGTTGGGAAATAGGAAAAATCTTTCCAAAAAAATTGACATCTTCAGACACTAGGTTTTGAGACCTCCTCTTCCATTTGGGATGCTCCTAGCATGTACTTTTTTCAAAAAATATCTCTAAAGTTCACGTGCGTGTTGGACAACATCATACTCAAGGGGATCTAGGGTAACATGAAATCTAAATTTCACATTTCCACTGATTGCTTGAGTAGCATAGCTAAAGTAACCTGGAACTTCAATGTTTTGTCCATTGGCTCCTCTTTCAAGACCATTGTCTTTAGGGATGATTTTAGGTTGTCCCAATAACACTCGTGTCTAATGTCATGATATTATAACTAGCTCGAGGGCTAATCAATGCGTGTTTGTGGTTGACATCATTGCCCGTAGAGAAATCTAACCATACCATGATAGAATTCTAAAGAGGATCCATGGATGTTTCAGTTTGTGTTTCAGCTTCAGATCTCATTTCGGTTTCATACTCCCATTCAATTTCATCCTCTTTTTGGCTCTTAGCTTTTTCATGTTGCCATATATATATATAGGCAGTGATGTGTGTGAACACACTTAGGACCGCCGGGGCACTTTTTCCCTCTTTAGGAGGTTTTTTCCCCCAGCTTGTATATACGCCCATCCTTCTAGGGCTAACTTATCTTTTGTACATTGACACAATCTAATACACTTTGTGTTGTGTGCATTCTTGCTTCTTCTTCTCCAAGCTTTGTGTGCTTTCCTGCAACCCTAATTCCAACAATTGGTATCATAGCAGGCATCGGCTCCCAGGGCTACGCCGCCAGCACCCACCGACTCACGTTCTCCGATTGAGGTGAGCTTTGACGAGCGCTTGCAGGTCCTTATACTCTGCATCTGAGGTCGTTTCGGGCTCCGTTTTTGCATTTCAAGTTATTTGCATTTCAAGTTCTCAGAATTTGCATCTGAGGTCGTTTCGGCGGGCTCCGTTTTTGCATTTCAAGTTCTGCACAGGTGTTTTCGTAGAAATTTTGACAGTGCAGTTTTCTGTAAAACAGGCATACGTATTCTATTGTGGACCGTGCTACATAGCATGAGTTGTTTTCTGTTCAGTCTTTGCTTCATTACAGGCAGCATTGGCATCAGTTTCAGTCAGTGGCCATGGCTGATAACAGCAATGATGTATTTCGCATGTTGTCTGCTGAAGACAAACTGGATGGAGACGGCAACTACCCACTTTGGGCATACATGATGCAGCATGTTTTGGTTGCAAAAGGAGTGTGGAACATTGTTCAGGGTATGGATGTACGTCCAGGTTCTGTGGATGTAGGATCTGTTGAGGATGTTGCAGGTTCTAGCAGCTCTACTGTTGCTGCTGTTTTATCCACTGCTGAATAAGCTTGTTGGGATGGTAAAGATGCACAGGCTCATGCCTTGATTGCATTTTCTGTCAAACGTAACATCACCCCACATATTCGTTCAGCTAAAACAGCAAAACAGGCTTGGGATATTCTAGCTATATGCAGGTCGTAACGAGGCAAAAATCTCTTACCTGCGTAAAGAGCTAGAATTGAAGATTATGCAGGAAGATGATGACATGAATGTTTTTCTTGCTGAGATTAAAGATCTCAAAGAACAGTTGATTTCTGCAGGTGAGATTATTCCTGATCATTCTCTTGTGCAGACTGTTCTTGATGCTTTACCTGAGACATATCAGACTTTTGCTTCCACGTGGAGACTTCTTGCTGAGGACAGACTTGATGGTGTCAAGTATGATACTTTAGTCAACAAGCTCTTGCAAGAAGCGCAGTCCAGGCAAAACAGGGCCAGGCAGTGTGCAGTTGATCAAGCATTTATTGCTGCCCAGCAGCAGAGAAGAAGTGGTAAGGCAGCCCCTTCCACTGTTTCTTCTCCTATTAGTAGGTCTGCAACTTCTTCTCCTTCCACAGGTAGCAACAATAAGTCTGAGAAGGCTCTTGATAAAGGCAAGAAAAAGACCAGGTGCAACTATTGTAAGGCAAATGATCATGTCATTAAGAATTGCCCTAAGCTAAAGGCTAAAGAGGCAAAGAAGAAAGAGTCAAATGCAGCCACAATAGCGGATGCTTCTACAAATGCAGATTCTGCAAATGTTGTGCAGGATACAGAATGGGCGTTTAGCGTGTATTGCCAGTATGATCCATCTGTACATGATGCATGTTTGGCAGTTTCTGTTGACTCTCATGTATGGTATTTTGACAGTGGTGCTACAAAGCACATTACCTCGCATCGTGATATGTTCACTTCTCTTGAGGCTGTCCCTAATGGGAATACTGTCACATGTGCCAAAAATGCTTCTTACCCAGTGAAGGGCATTGGTAAAATTATGCTTACTGCTGCTGCAAATGGCAGCGCTTTCACACTTTCAGATGCTTTGTATGTGCCAGAGATAAAGAAGAATCTATTGTCTGTCTCTGCGCTTGCTAGACTTGGACTTGTAGTCAAATTTGTGGATGACAGATGTACTGTTCATGATTTGACTTCTGGTGATACAATTATTGTATCTGGCACCTTGTTTCGTGGGCTGTATAGGCTCAATTCTTATGACAAGTGTGTGGAAGATTCAGCAAATGCAGTTTCTGATGAAAAGGTAGTTTTAGATGCAAAACTATGGCATGCTCGTTTTGGTCATCTGAACTTTGCTAGTTTGCTGCGTTCGCAGAAATTTGATATGGTTGCTTCATTGCCCCCTCTTGAGGCACCATTGAAACATGTTTGTGAAGGCTATATTTTGGGCAAAATGTAGCGTTCTGCGTTTCCAAAGGATGGTTCTGTGCGGGCCACTCGCAAATTGCAACTTGTACATAGTGATGTATGTGGGCCTATGCAAACTCCGTCATTTGGTAAACACTTGTACTTCGTGACTTTCATTGATGATTACTCAAGGCATGCATGGGTATATCCACTGAAGGCAAAGTCCAAAGTGTTTTTGTGCTTCAAACAGTTTTTTCTTATGGTTGAAAATATATCCAATTGTACTGTGGGCACCCTCCGTTCTGATCAAGGGGGGGAGTACATGTCTAAAGAGTTTGATGCATTTCTGGCTAGTCGTGGAATAAAACACCAATGTACAGTGCCGTATACCCCTCAGCAAAATGGTGTTGCTGAGAGGAAAAACAGGTCACTTATGGAGATGGCACGATGTATGGTCAAGAGCCAAGCTTTGCCACATGCATTTTGGCTTGAGGCTGTCATGTGTGCTGCATATGTACTCAACAGGTGTCCCACTAAGGCCTTGTAGTCTATTACTCCATACAAAGCTTGGCATGGCAGGAAACCTTCTATTGGTCACTTGCGTGTCTTTGGTTGCTTGGCCTATGCTTTAGTGCCTGTGCAACAACGCAGAAAATTGGATGATAAGGCTGTCAAATGCATTTTTATTGGCTACAGTGCTGAGAGCAAGGGTTATAGATTGTATCATCTGCAGTCAAAGCGTATCTTGATTAGTCGAGATGTTGTTTTTGTGGAAGATGCTGTGCAGCCTTTGTTATCATGTACCAAAGAGACAGGTGTGAGCTCACGGGATGTATTTGATACATTGTTGCCTCTGTTTACAGGTGGGAATTCAAATGTAAGTCCTAATGAGGCAAATATTCAGCCTATGCAAATTGCAAACGACATCATAGATCAGCCTATTTCTGATGCAGATTTACAGGATGTAATTTCTGAGGATAGGGCTGAAAATGAGCAGGCTAGAGGTATGCCTAAATGGCTGGTGCAAACCTTGCGTGATAGTAAAATTGATGCACCTATATATCTAGTCGTACTCGTTCAGGTTTTCAGTATGTCTCTTATACATCAGATTGTTATGCTTTGGCTGTGTCTAGTATGTGTGAAGAGGAAGAACCTCTTTCATTTGATGAGGCACAAAAATCAAAAAATTGGTTGGCTGCAATGCAAAGTGAATATGATGCTATAATGAAGAATGGTACATGGTCTTTGTGTGACTTGCCTATTGGTAAAAAAGCCATTGGATGTAAGTGGGTTTTTAAATTGAAACGAAAGCCAGATGGCAGTGTTGATCGCTATAAGGCTAGACTTGTTGCAAAGGGTTATGCTCAAGAAAAGGGCATTGATTTTGATGAGACCTTTGCTCCCACTTGTCGTATGACTACCATTCGTAGCATTTGTGCATTGGCAGCTCATAATGGTTGGAATGTACATCAGCTGGACATAAAGACTGCGTTCTTAAATGGAGATTTGCATAAGGAGGTGTATGTATCGCAGCCTCGTGGTTTTGTTCAAAGAGGGCAGGAAAACAAAGTGTGCAGGTTGAAAAAGGCTTTATATGGTTTAAAGCAAGCTCCACGAGCTTGGTATGAAAAGATACATGCATATTTGACTGCACATGGTTTTCAGAATAGTCCAACAGAAAGCACTTTATATGTAAAATGTGTGGATGATGTACATCTAATCATTGCTCTCTATGTCGATGACATGCTGCTCACAGGACCAAATGAAAGTCAAATTGCTGATTTTAAGGCTGATTTGAATGCCTCTGTTGAGATGTCAGATTTGGGGCATTTGCATCATTATTTGGGGATACAATTTAAGCAGTGTGATGGAGGTATTGCTTTGTGTCAGACAAAGTATATTGAGACATTGTTGCGGAGATTTGGCCTTGAAGACTGCAAGCCTATTGCTACTCCAATGGAGACAGGTTTGAAGTTGTCTTCATGATGCTGGAGATCACTTTGATGTCACACTCTATCAGACAGCTGTTGGTTGCCTCATTTATGTATGCATTACGAGGCCGGACATTCAGTTTGCAGTCTCACAGGTGAGCAGGTTTATGCATAGCCCAGGGTCTCAGCATTGGAAGGCAGTTAAACGCATCTTTCGCTACTTGAGTGGCACCATACATCTTGGGTTGTTTTATCCCAAGGGGGGATCATTGCCACCAGATTTACATGCTTTTTCGGACTCAGATTGGGCTGGATGCTATGACACAAGAGTGTCCACAAGTGGTTTTTGTTTCATGCTCGGTAGCTCATGCATATCTTGGTTGAGCAAGAAGCAACCTACTGTGGCCACTTCTAGTTGTGAAGCTGAGTACAGGGCAGCTTTCACAGCTACGGTTGAGTGTGTGTGGCTCAGACGGCTTATGGCTGACTTGGGTGTTGGACTGGAGTTTTCCACCTCTATCTTCACTGACAGTCATAGCGCATTGGCAGTTGCGAGAAACCCAGTTTTTCATGCTCGCACAAAGCACATTGAGGTGCATTATCACTATGTCAGGGAGAGACTCTCAGCAGGAGAGATCAGCTTGGCCTATGTGCCAACACAGGACAACCTCGCCGATCTTTTCACAAAGGCGCTTCCTCGTGAGAAGTTCGAAGCTTTCCGCAAAGCTTTAGGCTTGCTCCCCTTTGTGGACTGATCTACTTCGGGCATAGCACTCCCCTATACATGAGTGCCAGCTCTCGTTCACACCATCACTCCCAGGGGGGATTTGTTGCCATATATATATATAGGCAGTGATGTGTGTGAACACACTTAGGACCGCCGGGGCACTTTTTCCCTCTTTAGGAGGTTTTTTTCCCCCGCCTTGTATATACGCCCATCCTTCTAGGGCTAACTTATCTTTTGTACATTGACACAATCTAATACACTTTGTGTTGTGTGCATTCTTGCTTCTTCTTCTCCAAGCTTTGTGTGCTTTCCTGCAACCCTAATTCCAACATTTCAAGAGTGTCTAATGCGTACAATGGCACACTCGGTCCTCTAACAATTCTAACTGAGGTCTGGTTGGAGACATGCGAATCCTCACAGTCCTGTTCTATGTAGCTCTTTATGTCTTGGTATAACTCATGTTTAGCCTTTAAAGGTGCAAGTGCTTACACTATGCTGGCTTCATCTCATGAGAGAAGAGCACTCCTCCAAATGAGAATTTGAGAGACTGTTTTAATTTTGTAAGGGAATTATCGAATTCCTCACAAGCTTTTTCAACCGCATAATTCGGGCAATCTACCTCTATTGACTCTTCTATAGAGAGTATGTCTTCCTCTTGAAAGGAAAAGCGATACTCCTTAGGTTCTTGTATTTTGGTTGCTTCTCTAGGATTGGCATTCTGAGGTTCAATCACAACCGTTAATCCTGTATGACACTCAACCATGCTAAGCATGCTCTCCTGAGCTTGTTTTTTACGTTCTACGTATGTCATGTGATCATGATTTTCAAATTGGGGTGGTTGGGCAGGTTCTAGTTTCTTGATTGGTATGTGAGGTGCACCTAGTGCCGAATCAGAATTTGTTTCATCCTCACTTAGCAACATACTAGATTCATCTTTTGAATTTCTTTGGATCGTCAGGTTTTCATTATGTTTACCCATGTGACGAGAACAAAATTTTTTTTTTCGGGCTTTTATATTCTGTGTCGTACATATGGGTGTTGTGGTTGTGTGGTAGTCTTTGAGGTGGATGCTTCTGCATCATGTGTAGCTTTTGGCTCTTTTGGGGTTATGTTCCCATAGGCTCTTTTTCCCTGCCCTTTATTTCAGCTTTGGTTTTGATAGTTTGTTGCCCCTTGTCCTTCTTGGGTTTAGAAGGTTTTGCTTTTTCTTTTGGTTTCTACTTTAAAGCACGTTCCTCTACCATTTCAAAGTGTTTTCTTTTGCATTGTTTTTTATTGTTTCTCGTGCCTTGGCTTGCAAGCGTGTAAGCACATTCAAGGGTACCATGGACAATTGGTTGTTTTGTACACTTAAGATGTTAAGAGTTGTATTTTGTGAGACAAGTTGCATTGAAGCAACTCACCTTGGGCAAGCTTGGAGCACGTGGTCAATGCCACATCGTTTACACATGGGTTGCAAAGTGTCAGTGATTGTGGGTAAGTATTTCAAATTATGTAATCTACCACCTTGTGCGGTCCATGATAATAGAAACAGTGAAGTGTTTGCTTAGTTACTTCTTGAGTAGTCTTTCACCCTTTGGATTATTTCTGTTTGGTACATGGGAGATTGAGGTTTTGAGTTAATTGTTGATGAATTGGGACATAGGGTTGTGTCATGACCAAAGGTTTTGCAATATATACAGTACAAAAAAATAGGTGCCTTGTATGCACAATTGGTATTGGGATGGTCGTAATTATTGCACTAAACATAAGGCATTTTGCTCATCACTTGAAGAGGCATTGAGGATGTTTGGTTTTGAAGGATCTCATCCTCTCTTAGAGATGTCGGTTGTGAGCTTTTAAGCAAGGGGGCATAGAATTCAGGAAATGACAACTCCAAGATCAATTTTTTTGTTAGCCATTTCTTCACTTAGTTTAGATGAGAAACATCTTATATCATGATCATCTTTTATCATGTTGTCATCTAACCGTATTTCTTCCTTATAACATTGATCGAATGTTTCCAGGTTGGATACAATGATCAAGTTGCATAAGCTGTTATTCTTTAAGCCCAGCATGAAACATCTCTTCAAGTGAGCATCATTTAGTTTCTCCCATGTCTTACATCGTGAGTCCAAGAGTTTTATCTGAAGAAGGATAAAATCCCAAATGGTTTCATTCTATTTTCGCTCAATTGTATAGAGTTCTATCGCTACACTCCATCTATCACCTTGTCTTGAAAAGCCGTGGATAAAGGCTGTTCTCAAAGTCCTTAAGTTTGTTTTGATCATAGGCATCAATTTGATGAACGACGCATCGGCTAGCCTTTCCCCACTAAGCATAGGTTCAACGCATGTACCTTGGTGGGGTAGTTTGGATTTCCAAAGGCTTTGCATCTCTGTTCAAATAGGATCAATTGTTCCATCATATTTTCCATGATTTTGAAAATCTGTACGACCGTGTTTTTGTATGAGTTAGACGCCATAAGCGAGTGCTCATGTGGGTAGAGACTCACTTATTCCTCAGGTAACCCCCCTTTCTAAATAGTCAGCATGTCCAAGGTGTGGGTAGCTAGGGGTTACAAAGGGTTGGTACCTATAGGATTTATGGGAATGTTAGGTAAAGGACCAAAGTCTAGTGGGATTGACGTGGCAGGGATGTAAAACCCGATGACACGCTTGTTGTCGGCATGGCCAATGGTATTGGGAGGTACATTTGGGGCATGGATCTCAATGGCTCGGAGATGTCAACCATTGGGTTCAGTGAGGGTGTCGGCCCACGTAGTCACTCTATCGTCGTTGCCATGTCTTGACGCTGTCAATTGCTCCTTTACTAAGCAAGCATAGTTTTTTTTGGCTTTTTAGGTCTTCTTATAGCCCGTTATAGCCTCAGGAAGCTTGGCGTACTCTTCGTTGGGTCAAACGAGTGTCCGTTTGCCCTAATTAGCTTAGTGGAGGAGCTATAACTTCCAACCTATCTTACTAAGAATATCCCAAGAATTATGGTTGGATTAGAACTTTCCAATAAAATCACCATAATTTAAGCACAGCTTATCTAACACAAGAGAAGAATCTTATGACCCTCGAGTTATGGGATTTGTTAGGTCAACCAACACTCATGGCTCATCTTGAAAGAATTCCATTTATACAAGACTTGAACATGCCATGTTTGGGGTACTTTGAACATACAATGTATATTGAAACTAACCCCCTTATTTACAAGTTGAGATTAAGTCTTGGTCATAGTCTGATTCAGGGTTTGAGTCTGGAAAGGTTCTTGGTCACATCGTCTCTTTTCTTGAAACTGACGAAGGAGATTAAGTCTTGGTCATAGTTTGATTCAGAGTTTGAGTCTGGAAAGATTCTCCCTGAACTATCTTTCTCGAAGGGTAATATTTCAATTACTACTTTACTGAATTTCATTCATTGAGTATTTTGCTTAACTGAATTTAAAACTAATCATGAATTCCTATGAGAAATAAATTAATCATTTATCTAAAATTTTGACTTCGATAGTTTTTCTGAATTTTCTCATTACCATTCTAGAGAATATGAAACGGTAGAATTTTCTCTCATAGAGTATTTACTTATTCATTTACCAATATTCATGGGATTTATACATAGGATTAAAGAGAACTCTTATTTTGATATAAAAATTATGTATGCATCTATTTATGCATAAAATCCAACTTCTATGGTTCAAATAACACTTTTATATAAAAGAAAATCCTTTTATGCATATATTTATGTAAAAAAATCAATTTTGATGAAAGTAACACTTTTATAAAAAAAATAAAATCTTTTATGCATCATCTATGCATAAAAATCAATATTGGTGAAAGTAACACTTTTATAATAAAAAAATTCTTTTATGCATCATTTTATGCATAAAAATCAATATTGGTGAAAGTAACACTTTTATAATAAAAAAATTCTTTTATGTATCGTTTAATGCATAAAAATCAATATTGGTGAAAGTAACACTTTTATAATAAAAAAAATTCTTTTATGCATAAAAATCAATATTGGTGAAAGTAACACTTTTATAATAATTTTTTTAATGCATAAAAATTAATATTAGTGAAAGTAACACTTTTATAATAAAAAATTCTTTTATGCATCATTTTATGCATAAAAATCAATATTGATGAAAGTAACACTTTTATAATAAAAAAAATTATTTCCAATATGCATCTTTCTATGCATAGAATTTAAATCTAATGAAAAACACTCTTTTATAATAAAAAAATAACCATATACATCTTTCTATGCATAGAATTTAAATCTAATGAAAATCACTCTTTTATAATAAAAAAATAACCAATATGCATCTTTCTATATGCATAGAATTTAAATCTAATGAAAATCACTCTTTTATAATAAAAAAATAACCAATATGCATCTTTCTATGCATAGAATTTAAATCTAATGAAAATCACTCTTTTATAATAAAAAAATAACCAATATGCATCTTTCTATGTATAGAATTTAAATCTAATGAAAATCACTCTTTTATAATAAACAAAATAACCAATATGCATCTTTCTATGCATAGAATTTAAATTTAAATGGAAATAACACTTTTATAATAAAAATATTTCTACTATGCATTTTTCTATGCCTAGAATGAAAATAACACTTTTAGAATACACAAACTGGGGATTACTCTTTTTGAATAATAAAAGATAAAACTTATTTCACAAAATTTAAGAAAATTTTGCCATAACCTCCTTTGTATGGCTGACCATTTTTCAATTTTTTTCTCTTTCCTCAAGTTACTTAAAAATTATCCCAAATGGTTTAAAACATTCTAAACTAATCAAATTCCACTTTTAAAAAGAGAAACAATATGAAAAGTTTAATTCTATCAATTTGATTACTTATCTAGGATAAAGAAAGGCTGAATTTAAGAATTAAGAGAGGGGGCATAACATCATTTTTTCATTTTAAAGAAAACAAAATTAGAAAACCATTAAAAGGAATAAAGAAAAAGTAGGATTTCTAACTTACATGAATTTCTGTGAGCTTTCCTTTGGCTTGATGGCTTGAGAGATCTACTCTTGTTTGTAACAAGAGTGGCCACCAATTCTTTTGAAGAGGGAAAGGTCAAAAACTAATGAATTATCAATAAATTCATTGTTTTTGGCTCTGGGGTGGAGTAGAGTAACAGTGCATTAAACACTATTAAGCTTCTACAAAGGGGGAGGCTTCTATTTATAGGAAAAAGTGAGCTTCTAACCAAGCAAACTGATTCTAGAATTTTCCAGATTAGTTTGGTCAATTTTTGACCATTTTTGGGTCAGTTTAGCTTACTTTTTGGAACTAGACTTGAATTAGGAGAGAGGAGAGATGAGATATCTCAATATTAGAGAATTTAAAACTCCACCACACATGTGAAATAGGTGCCTCCTTCATGAGGGGGAATCCCCACTCTGAGAGGTGTCAAAAATTCATTTTTTTAGTATTTCCTTTGGTCCTTAGTCCACTCTTCATCTTCTGTGAGTATTTACTCATTTTTGGGGGGGATTTTCTTTATTTCTTCAATTTATCTCCTCCATACATTTGGATGAATCTGATTGACCCCTCAAAACTTTAATTTAAAATTTTTTAAAAATCTAGACCCTTAGGATAAGTCCTTTTTTGAACACATTATAATTTATTTCTAATGAACCTTTTGAAAATCTTTTTGAACTTCTGTTTTGGGAGAATTTATTTTAATAAGAAGAGATATTTTTCCATCCAAAAATATCTAAAATTTGAATAATCTCTCTCTAGAATATTTTCTCTCTCTAAGCCAAAATAGATAGAAACAAGATCTTTTATTATTCTGAAGAGGGAATTGATAACAAGGGAAGATACTGGACATCTTGAGGGGTTGGGGAGGAATATTACAGTGTTTATTGATGATTTATGTGCACATTCTCAATGGGAAGATCATTTGAACTGTTTGAGAAAGGTGTTTGAATGTTTGCCGATTATATCGGATATCACTAAACCCTTTGAAGTGCCAGTTCTGGGTGAAGCATGGTATGATACTAGGACACATAGTCTCAAAAAATGGCATATCCACTGATGATAGCAAGGTCAAGTTGATCTTGGAACTACCACCGCCCACAAACTACAAAGGTGTGCAAAGGTTTATGGGTCATGTGGGTTATTATCGATGCTTCATCATATTTTATGCAGAGATAGCCAGACCCTTGTATAAAGTGCTCATTGTCTTTGAGTGGACCAAGGAGGTCAAGAGGCTTATTATGGTCTGAAGAAAGCCTTGACAAGCGCACCCATTTTGCGATCCCCCAATTGGGATCTTATATTCCATGTACACATCCATGCATCAAATTTTGACATTGGTTGTGTGCTAGCCCAACCTGGAAAATTCAAGTTGGACTATCCAGTTTGCTTTGCTAGTCACATCAATTGAATGATGCAGAGGTGAACTACACCACTACCGAAAGAGAAGGATTGGCCATGGTCTACGTAGTCAAGAAATACCGACATTATCTCTTGGCTAACAAATTCATATTTTTTGTGGACTATCAAGCTTTGCTATATCTGGTGAATAAACCTTGCACCACAGGAAGAATCACACATTGGCTACTATTGTTGTTGGAATTTGACTTTATTGTCACGGTAAGGAAGGGAAAACATGTGTTGGCTGACCACCTGTCTAGAGTTCCAAATGGAGAACCTTCAACCAACAACTGGTGTAGATGATGACCTCCCTAGAGAGAGAGAGAGAGAGAGAGAGAGAGAGAGAGAGAGAGAGAGAGAGAGAGAGAGAGAGGAGCAATCAAACTTACCTGTTGCCATTTGCTTTTTGGTTATGTGGGCGTGGATTCTTTGTCTGTGGGTTCTTGAAAAATGGGGATGCTCTCTCTCTCTCTCTCTCTCTCTCTCTCTCTCTCAAATACGAGAACCGTTAATAGTGGCATGAGGATTAAATAACTTTAAATGAGCCCACATGTGTAGTAATAACGGACACGTGTGATGTTGATAAAATTGACACATGGGGTTTGTGAATATTAAAAATGACTCTTTTTTTATTCTATTTGTAATGGTGCGAGAGAGAGAGAGAGAGAGAGAGAGAGAGAGAGAGAGAGAGAGAGAGAGAGAGAGAGAGAGAGAGAGAGAGAGAGAGAGAGAGAGAGAGAGAGAGAGAGATCCATTGAGTACGACAGTGATCCATCGACCACGACAGCGATCCATCAAGCCACCGATAGCTTTGGTATGTGTTTCTCTTGCACACACTCCTCCGAGCACACACACACACACACACGCACATATAACACTCATGTAGGAATACATAGAGACACCCACACTCATGCACGCACACAATGGGACACACACACACACACACACACACAACACACAAGGAGAAACACATACAACACAGACATACACATCCACTAATGCTAAGAGAGAGAGAGAGAGAGAGAGAGAGAGAGAGAGAGAGAGAGAGAGAGAGAGAGAGAGAGAGAGAGAGAGAGAGAGAGAGAGAGAGAGAGAGAGAGAGAGACGTTTTTGCGATTTGGCGCGATAAGGCGCTTTGAAGCCAAACTGAAGAGCTCTCTTGAGCCAAACCGCAAACACATACACACTTACATGACATCCACACACACACACACACACACACACACACACACCACACACACACACACACACACACACACACACACACACACACACACGCACACAAAGACACACACACACACACACACACACACACACACACACACACACACACACACAAGCAGAGAGAGAGAGAGAGAGAGAGAGAGAGAGAGAGAGAGAGAGAGAGAGAGAGAGAGAGAGGTATGTCTGGGAAATATTTGGAGAGACGAGCAAGGCAAAGAGAACAAAACCCGACAACCCCCCCAGATATCCAACAAAGAATGGAGCTACACTTTCCCAACACCCCAAAGGAGGAGGCACTAGTAGATAGGAATGTGTGTTATGGATCTTTCTGACAAATGTGGCGCTGCAATGATGGGGTGCTGATGATGTATGCATACACAAATGTTAAACAAGCTTTGTGCTAAATGACAAAAGAGCGAGATGACACTACGACACCAATGAACGAGGCAAGATATAATGTGCAATGTGCCTTGTATATTGAATTTGATGTGCGCGTGTTTGATTCATAAAGCAAATTTATGTAGCTTTTATATGAGAAAAAGAGAGAGATCTTATCTAGCCACTTCTTGCTTGATGTTGACGAAGCTTTTGCGCGCTTGCCGATGGTGCCCTCCACGAGAAACAATGCCCTCACGGCCCTCAAGGATTGAATTTTACAATGCTTTCAATTTTTGAATACAAACAACTTACGAGGCTTGCTAACGCGTGACTATGTGAGTGTGTGAGTGCGAAGCTATGTTACTGTTTGCTGCCGAGAGTCGCACGTGCTTCTTTATTACTCCTCTTCCGCTTCCCTCTTCACATGCAAGGAAAAGAGACAATGTTCTAAAAAAAAACGTATAATACGAAGGTCATTTCCCTGCAATGTAGCTGGGATGAGTCACTCTCTCTCTCTCTCTCTCTCTCTCTCCCCTTCACTCTTCCGCTTTCTCTTTTTTCACGTGTGAGGGAGCGTGCGACTTCATCTCCTTCTTCTTCACAGTCTCGGCGCGACAGGTTGCAGCAGCACGATTAGTGAATCTTGCTTCACTTCTCTTGCTCACAGCACAAGGGCCGGCCCAGAAAATGGCTGCACTCTCTCTTTCTTCAAGTGCACACGTGCGGGTTGGCGACGCTTCGATGTAGGCATGCATGGTAGTGTCTCGCTTCATACTGCTTGGCGGAGATTCATTTCCAATGCTGCTCGTCACTTTTCCCAGAAAACTAAGTTTCCAAGCTTTAAAAATTAAAGTGGGCCAAGCCCTTAGTCCCACACATGCTTGAGTGCGGCGCCTTGATGGTAGCTTTGCCTCCAAAAAAAAAAATGCTTGTGTGCAAAAACCAAGTGAGGGTACGAAGTGAAGGCATCACTCTTCAATATGCGCATGCTGCCACGCATATGCTCATGCATCAAAACATAGTGGAAGGGTGGGAAAAAAATGCAACAGTGGCGTCCTGCGGGGAAAGCTAGCTGGCTAGTGTGAACCCAGAATCTCCGGTTAGACTAGTGCCTTATCCATTGGGCTACAGGATCATGAGCAAATGGCTAGGATCTATAGTGAGAAAGGTAACATCTGACAAGTGAATCAATCGACGGGTCATGGGGATATAATGAGAGAAGCAAAAGTGGAAGGATGGGATAACTTGAAAACCCTTAGAAGACTACCCAACTCCTCAACTCCCAAACACTTAAGGTCTTGCACTATTTCCCAAGGATCAATGTCAAAGGAATGGGTATCCACCAAGGCACGATCAAAATTTTGGGTAAAGGAACCAAAAAGGGCCATCAAAGCTAAGGAATCTGCAACATGATTTCCATGACCAGGCAAAAAGGTCAAGGAAGAAGAGGTGAAATGGGTGAAGAGGTCATGGGATAAAAGACTATAGTAGTGCATCAAAGGGTGGATGGTGCAGGCTTGGCCATGAAACTGGTGGACCACGAGTTGTGAATCTCCATAGATATGAACATGAGATGCTCCCAAAAGAAGTAGTGCTCTCAAACCAATCAAAAGTGCTTGATATTCAGCAATGTTGTTGCTCAAATGATCTCCCAAAAGAACTCCCAAAAGAATAGCATTCCCTCCAGGTGGATATATGACAATGCCGCAACTACCAAGTTTGTCCTTGCCCCTACATGCTCTATCAAAGTATAGACTCCAAAAAGGCATGGTAGATTCAACATCACCTGCAACTCATAACGGAAAAGTCAATGCAATCACATCCAATAGGGCTTAATTTTATCAAAATTGGTTTTGGTAGAGAACCATGTCCCATCCATTTCTGCAAGCTGGACTTTATTGCGAGGATAAACGTCAACAATGCGATAAGGACCCAACCATAAATGGCTCAACTTCCCAGGGAAAATCTCATGACGTGCATCATAGAGAAGAACTAATTGCCCTTTCTCAAAAGAATAGGTTTTAGCTTTCTTATCACGTTGCTTGGTTTGACGTTTCTTAGCAAACTCTTGATGTAGATAGGCTCTCAATCTCCACTCATCTAGATGCTCCAAAGGGCCCAATCTCTCTTGCAAACGCTCCTCCAAAGGTAGTGTGTGCTCATGCAAAAACCTCAAACTCGCCAACTCATGCTCAATAGGTAACACACATTCTTGCCCATAAACTAAAGAGAAAGGAGTGAACCCCGTGGCTTCCTTGAAAGTAGTGTTATAAGCCCAAAAATAACTACTGGTAACTTCTCATCCCAATCCCTTTTATGAGTGTCCACAGTTTTTCTAAGGATAGTGACCAAAGTTTTGTTTGTGCTCTCAACTTGCCCATTAGTAGAAGGTTTGTAGGGGGTGGTTTTATCATGACAGATATTGAAATAAGCAGTGAGTTCCTCAATGACATCATTAAGAAAATGGAACCCCCTATCAAAAACTAACTCAGCAGGTGCCCCAAAACGACAAATGATATGCTCAGTCAAAAATGTAGCAGTAGCGCGTGCATCATCTTTCTCATAGCTCTAGCCTCACTCCACTTAGTTAAGTAATCAGTAGCAACAATGATATAAGATTTCCCATGCCTGGAAGTAGGTGTAATAGGGCCCACATAGTCAATCCCCCACGAAAGGAAGGGCAGCTAGAATAGGATTATTAGGGTGCAAACGATTCTCAAGGCGGGTGGCTCTCTGGCAAACATATCTTTTACACCACTCAAATGAATCTTTTACACCACTCAAATGAATCTTCAAAAACAGATGGCCACCAATACCCAGCTCTCAAAAATTTCAATGCAGTGAGTTTCCCAGTGAAATGACCTCCACATGCACTATCATGTCACTCTTTCAAAATGTGTGGAATTTCCTCTCGTGCAACACATCAGCGATAAATGCCCTCAAACCCCTTGTCGTATACAAAGACCCATCAATGATAGTGAATTTCTGAGCATGCGTAACTAATTTCTTCTTCGCGGCTTTGCTCATGTCAGAAGGAAACTCAAGTGTGGACAAATAATGAGCAATTTGGTCATACCACTCATGTGCATACTCAATGCGAAACAACTCATGTGCAGGTGCAGTAGGCTCATCTTTACATGGGATTACATCAGCTAAGCAATCCACTAACTTTTACAATGCAGGAGGTTTAGATTTAAGCTCATAGTCAAAGGCCTGCAACTCGACAATCCATCGTATAATACGCTCAGGGGGCTCTAACTTATTCAATAAAAGGTGCAATGAATCTTTAGAGACATAGATGATGGTGTGCTGGGTAGCCATATATGTGCGAAACTTCCTAGCACTCTCAGCAATAGCTAGACAAGCTCTCTCAACCCATGTGTAGCGCGTTTCAGCATCTTTAAGCTTGCGGTTATAATATGCAATGGGGTGCATTTTTTAATCATAAAGTTGTGCAATGCAAGCGGATATTACCAAATGAGAACAAGAAGAAAATAAATGAAAAGGCTTGGATGCATCAGGTGGTTTGAGGATAGGGGCGGTAGTGAATGCACTTTAAAGAGAAGAGAAAGAATTTTGTTAAGGTTCTCCCCAAATGAACTTATGCTCAACTCACAGCAGAAGTGTATTCAGTGGTAAAATAAGATGTGCCATATCTTTAATGAAGCGGCTATAGTGCTTAGCGGCTTACTTGATGCATGGTAGTGGGTGGCAAAAATGCAAGAATAGCCTTGACTTTTTTGGGATCCATAGAAATGCCATGCTTGCTAATGAGGTGACCCAACAAAATGCCATAAGTGACCCCAAACACACACTTTTTTGCATTCAAAGATATTGATTTTTCACGGCACTTGTAAAAGACATACCTAAGGGGGGCTGCAACAAGTTTATCATGCGTGGTCCCAATCCCCAAATCATCCATGAAGATCTTTAAGAAATCGGTCAAATCATCACGAAAGGATTCATGCTTATAGTACTGATATGAAGCACCCGTGTTGTTGCAAAGCCCAAACGGCATGACATGATATGCATATGTGCCAAATATAGTGGTAAAAGTGGTTTTGAGCTTATCCTCATTAGCGATAGCCATTTGATTGTACCCAAAAAAGCAATCCAAGAAAGCATATATCTCCCCCCCACCAAAGAGTCAAGGATTTGGTCAATAAAAGGCAAAGGGTAGTAGTCCTTAATGGTAGCTTTAGTAAGCTACTTATAATAAACACATATGCGAAGCTGCTTATTCTTTTTAGGGACTACAATAATAGGAGACACCCATTCAGTGTTATCGATAGGAAAAATCAAACTCGCTTCTAAAAGTTTTTTAATTTCCATGTAAACCCCCTCTCTATAATGCTCAGGCAATCTGCGCTGATGTTGGCGCACAGGTGTAATGTCAGGTTTAAGAGGAATGCGGTGCACAACAAGCTCGGGTGGAAAACTGCTCAATTTGGTGTAATCCCATGCAAAGATGTCCTGATACTCCGGACATAAAGCAATAATCTCCTCCCTCAACGGTGGATCTAAAGAAGTCCCCAAAAGCACAACTTTCTCATCCCCCTTTATATAGGAACTCTCACAGTATCCTCCTCTCTGGCCAAAGATGAGGTCTCCTCATCATCATCAAGGGTAATCTCAACAGAATCAGGGTCAATGCAATAGGAACTCGGTGTACATGAAGAGGTAGAACTCTGGTCATCATCCCCATCACTCTCAACATCAGTAGTAACCCCAAGGCTCACAATAGAAGAAGGGTAAGCAGGAAGAACCGCTCGAAAAGATCCTCGACCAAGAAGCAACCGCCCTATAGGAATGTCAATAACACAATCAGTCTTCCATATCCAAGGTCGCCCTAAAAGAAGCTGGTACTAGCCAGGTCCTGGACTAAGCTGCAAAACATAACAATCAATCTCCACCATACGCCCAGCGACGACAGTGAGACTGGCAAACCTTGGATGAAACCCTCACTGGGGGTCGATGATCACCCATACGCAAACTAGTAGCAGGAACTCCATTGAAAGAAATAATCATAGAAAAAGATTCCTGAATCAACTCTTTTTGATGTGTCTATCGAAAATACTCACAGGCTACTCTTTTTAATATGTCTACTAGAAATTTTGATTGCATGTATCTCCATGTGTTTTGTGACCACTCTCCATTCACATGAGCTTCCATTAGTTTATGGTAATGATAGTCCTTGTTTAGACTTTTAGCTAAAGCTTTATTATTACAAACTTAAAAGTTATCATTTATGTTATTATAACTTGCAGGCAAAATGAAAAAATGATGTGGAGTTTTATTGTTAAAAAGGAGTGGAGGATGGAGTGTTTCTAATGTGCTTATTATGCATTTAGATGCCCTGCAAAATAACAAACCACATAAATTATTCAATCTAATACAAATTGAAATCTCTATTAAAATTAAAAACTTACAATTTGGCTTCTCCATGAATACCAAGCATGGAATTCAAGACACATGTCTTTCTTTTCTTGATATCAATTATAATTACACTCAATGGCTCCTAGAAAATAGAGAAAACAAAATCCCAAGGTGGAGGTAAACGAAGTTTTTTTGGCAGACACTCAGCCCCCCTCAGCCACTATATTTCAAGGATACCTCCAAGCGTGTTGATCATTTACCATCAAAATATTCAGATGATCCACACATTCAATTTATGGCCTTAAAGGTTCTGTCTACTTAGGACATGGGAGGATACAACAACATGCAAAAAAGACTATTCTGATAGAGAAGCAAGAAGCTTTATGTATTTTTAGATATGCACTAGGGTTGTGCACGCATTGAGGGCAGGGTATTTTTTGTGTTATGCGGCTATGCAAAGGTGGTTCCTGATTTAAACACCCATGCTCTTGGAGGTTATCAATGCCAAAAGCTATTAAGTTATAGAGGAAAACTACCCGAAGAAGATGAGGCTAAACACTTATCCGAAGATGAGGGCAAACAACTGCCCAAAGAAAACCCCAAAAAGGAGGGGAGTCTCTTTGAGGAAGACAAAAAGTTGAAGCAAAAAAGAAGACTTTTTAAAAGTCTTTTCTTACTTATATTGAGAACAATTCTTATTACAATTTGTGTCACTTTGACTTTTTCTTCTTCTCAATCACCATCCTACATAAAGAAACACTTTATTTACATGATAAGTGTTTATAATATATTAATGCTAATAACAATGATTGTTTTTGTGTTGTATAAACTAACTTGATTTTTTAAGAATTTTATTGTATCGTTACATTTGCCTTCGGAGAATGTGTTGAAAATCTTTTGTACTATATTTGTTTTTTGTTTGTTTTTTTTTTCGCTACCATGTTGAGTTGTACAAAAATAGTTGATACGTGTGGCATAGTGTGATTTTCCCATGCCTTGAGTATTCCATGTAGTAAGAGGCCCTTGGTTCCTCACAAAGTATGGGCCATGTGCAAACAAAATATGCTTTACATATAAAAAAACATATTAATAATCATTTTACATCATATTAATTAGTAAATGTACGAATTACATGAAGCAAAAAGTCTTAGTAGGTAGAAGGTTATGTCCTTGTTCTCCTAGGCAGACAATTGTTTCTACAAGTGTCTTGATTGCTATTTCAAACTGATCTACAACATCCTTCCGTAGCTGTTGTAAATTACATTTTCCTCGTATAGAAATAATTGTCACCAGTGTTGAAGCTTCATCAATCACGTCAATGTCTATGACTTTGTCGTCCATTGCACTTGCGGCTTCCTGATCCATTGGTACCAACTCTCCATTGATGTAACGAGACCTGCTTTACCAGAAGGACAAACCTCATAACTACTGTCTCCACCAGTGCAATGTTACAATGCATATCGTCAAAAACTTTACTTGGCCATCCCTCATCAAGAAGTCTTGCTAAGAGGTTGTGTCCAAATCTTTGCAGACAAGCATGGTTCTCGCTATCTTCACCTGAAATAAGCTAAAAAGTTCCACAAACATAGTAATTGTTGGTAGGTAAACAATAATTTTTACTACACGAGTTGGAATACTCCCTCGTAGTAGGGAGCGTTGCACATCCTTGAAGAGCTTGCTCTTTGCTGACTCCATTACTGAGGGGTCTGGGATAGGCCAATCCATGTAGTTCCACTCAACTTGCAAAGGTAGCTCCTTCAAGCGGCCACGATTGTGTTTTTTGTTTAGCAGATGGTAGAAATGATCATAGAAAAAGATTCCTGAATCTACAAGGCTTTTGTTGCTCCTTCCCTCATACTGTAGCCGACCAATGTGTGCGTGAACCACAGTCATAATTCCAATGATGTAGTGAACTACCTCCCACTCCTCATATGATGAGGGATACACATTTGCAACCATAGACGTGGACAATTTACACAGTTCATTAGACCATTATGAGAAAATAAAAGATTGACACAAGTGATAGATTTACTTACAGTTTTGTCTATGCGAAGGCAATTTTATGTCATCTGGATTCTCAAGCACAAGCTTATTATATGCACATATATATGCTGCACTAGGACTTCCTAGATGGTTGTCCTTCCAGTCTCTATCTTGAAGTCTTTTACTCTTCCTTTCCATGACACCCTAAATGTATTCTTGTTGCTTGTTTTTCTTTTCTTCCTTGACTGCATAAGGACCCATGTGGTGATTAGCACTTCAGTCCACTGATTTTGCGCATTGAGAGTTTTTGATACAAGTATAGGGAACACTGATGATCTTGGTCTCCTTGCCCTCGGAATTGAATCATCTATGATGGCATTAGTGGGAAAAAATTAGGATGATATAAAACGAGATTTGCTACCTATCGTTTCAAGAAGGAATGTGGTACAAAAGCCTGAAGCTTCAGAAAATGGAGTGCAGCAGAAGGTAGAGGAAATGAAAAGAGCGTAAGATATTGTTTAAGGCCAAGAGGAAGTTTGAGAGGGGGGAATTTTCCCTCCTTTGCAAAAAGGTGTATTTAATACATGGACTCGAATAGAAGTTTCCCTCCCTACAATAGTGCATGTGTGTTTAATGCATTTGGGTGTGAAAAGTGAATATCAAGTGTAAGTAGAGTACATTTGACGTGAGAAAGAAGAGTTTTTGGATTTAGAAAAAAGAAATAACCTATTTTTCAACGTAACGTTGTCTTCTTCCTGAATGGATGCGCTTGTTTTTCTCTCTCTACTAAAAGGCCCTACGAGAATGACCTCCAAAATGTCCTAATGTGAAGAAAAGGAGGACGATTGGGCCTTTTTTATGCACAAAGAAATGGAAAATTATCTCAAGGCACATCAGTCCAAGGTGAGCAACCCACTAAAGGATTCACAACTAGCGGAGATGCACATAGAGGAAACTGGAGCACAAACACTGAAAGATCATACTTTGGACAGACCAGTACACGAGGAGGCATTAGTTGCACAACAAGATTTAGTGATGCCAGCAGAATCTAGTAAGAGGCCACACTCCCTAGAAATGTCCATGCCAAGTAAATAAAGAAGATTGGATGAAGACGAGCCACTGTCGCATCTTGGTTCCTTCAAGGAGATGGATTCTCAACAATTCCTCCAGGATACCTTGGAAGGCCTCGACACACTCCTCAATGATCCCCATACAAAAATAAGTGCAGTGCGGCCACTAGTACCAACTAGGAATAGGAACAGAAGGTATGGCGTTGCCATTTGTTGACAACACACATGTTGCATGACAGGAACACCAGCCTACGGAATCAGCTACAAGAGGCCAATGCCCAAACACAAAGTGTGAAAGATACCTTGGCAGCAGTAGAGGAAACTTATAAAGAAGTAATCATAAGGAGTTTACAAGCTGCAGAACAACAGGAAACAAGATACAACGCATTGGAGAGCACATTGGAGAGCAATAACTTGGTTTTGAGTCAAACCATTGTACAAAAAATAAAAGAGAATATTGACTTGAATGCAAGGCTAGAGCAAGCAAAGGAGCAGATACAAAAGGAGATAGCTCACACAAAGGGCCTAACAACAACTAGGCATGCCAAGGAAATGGAGGAGTACCAAGAGAGCGCAAAGCATATTGCAGATATGCTTCGACAATAGATAGTGCTCCTCGCAAAGAAGAACAAGAAAGAGTACAAGGACTGCAACAGGAATGAGAGTAGGTTAACAAAGCACATGCAGAAAAACTAAAAGCTCTCACTAAATAATCATCACGAACCAAACAACGGTGCAAAGAAGCCAAAAAACAATATCACAACTAGAAAACCAATTACAGGATGCACACAGATTGGCAACACAACAGGTAGTTCAAATTACTGACGCCAATCAAAGAGAAGCTACTGCCAGAAGAGCACAAGAAGTGGCAACAAGAAGATTCAAAGCGCTCGATGCTAAACGGATGATCAAAGAAACAACCATTTCTATAGAGCTTAGCAATGCTGATATCCGTATGCAAGAACTGGCCTGCCAACTAGCCATACAGGAAAGGAGTCGAAGACAGGAGCCCACAAATGACTTATGTACCCTCCTTGAGCACGCCTGGGAATCGGAACAATTGCCAGTAACTCCTCGGCCCCCCTTCTCAAACTCTTACCTTGTTTTTGTCTACACTAACACTCTCATTACTTCAATATGACATTAACTTAGCTGACGATATAGGTTTAGGAGAATTAACCCTTATTAAATAAAATACCGAGCGCGATGCTGACCCAACCATCATTATGGGCAATTTGATGGGGGATCTTTTATTAACTAACCCACAAGATATCTTCTTTTATCCTTTGCATCCAATAGTCCTCAACCTCCGTAGTTGGTGTCCCGTCATACAAAATTCAGAAATTTTGGACAATAGGGTCGACAAATTTGACCTGTTTGTTCTAGATGACATACCAACAACACCAGCTAACTACAAGGTTGTGGCTAATACTTATCAATGGGTAGTTAGTCACGGGTGGTTAGAAGTATATAATACCACCAACATTTAAATCTTTGTGGGTCTACCTTATATCACTCCCAGTGGGCATCCTTAAGCTATATACTAATATCCATAAGCATATAGAAGCTATGCATACCATCGTAAGCAATAATTTTGATGCAACTCACATAAATTACCCAGATGTGGATAATGAAGAAATTCCTGAAATTCAAACCTTTTTTGAAGCTCACAAACCTAGCCACCCACCCCCTAGTTCAGGTCACGGCGGTGAGGATGAGGATCCATCTTCTTTTTTTAAAAACACCTATCTTGTGTATACTAATATCGCCAGTAGGCTTCTTGATCCCTATCCAAGCACACCTCCTACTACTTCTTCACAAGCTAGATGCATCTACACTTCCTTCTTCCTACCAGAATTAGAATTTCTCAATAACACTCTCACCCTCCTCGAGGAGATATTGGCACCTGTTCCATCTCCACCAAGGCAACCTCAGGAGGTACATATTCTGCCTCCAGTTATAATATTACACCTTACACTAATAATAATGTTTTGGATTCCATGACAGCTACAGAATATGAAGAATTCATACAACAAGGCAATCCAATGTTAAAGCCAGAGCTTATGTTCAATGCCCTAGTGCATATTACCCCGTTCAATCCTACAAGCAAGATTCTCCCAGAGGCATATTCTGCGGTCACCCCCACTTGGCAACATTATGTGCCGTAGCCTCTTCGGGCCACTAATAATTATAGGAATTACTGCTATTGACTGGAGAAGGAACATTATGGTCCAATGTGGCAAAACACACAAAGCTGGCAAACCCCCATCTCTCAGACTTGTTGGAAATTTGCATGGTTACTTTTATGGTCAGTTATTACAGAAGATGGAGGAGGAAACATCGAGTGCACACAAGAGGTGAATACACTACCATATGCACAAATGAAGAGGCACCACAACTGTAGGATTTTGGAGTGCAACCTTCATGGAGAAAGGAATTTCTAACAGTCACTGAATACAGTAGCATTTACATGAGTGCGCCGGCAACATTACGAGTGGATCCACTATACATGCCTATCAAGAGGAGGTGGACACCGCTGGAGTTTCAAGTAGCAAAAGAGAGGGATTCTCATATCTGCTACAATTTTTCAATATTTAACCCAGCAACATTTGCCAGTATTTAGGCACAAAGACAACAACTACTTAGTTCGATCCGAACTTGGCAAAATATACCAGATCCTGCAATTGTAGCTAGTGTCTGGTTCATGAAGTTATTAGTGGTTCTGATAGACCAACCTAGAGAACCTTATGATGGCTTCTACAAGGCTCAGCATCTACAGCTCGACATGAACCAAGGGCCAAGAGACAGAGGTATAATGATATATTACCATCATCTAAGATGTCTTCTAGGTTATATGCACATAACATTTGAAGACATGATCGACACCGGGTTCTAGAAGTCCCATTCGGCATTCCAATACACACTCAGAAAACTCCAGTCTCGCCGCAAATTCTATCGCCCATGAATTTAGTGACCAGGTCTTCAGACCTTGGTAACAAGTTTTGAGGACAGAACCTACTTCAGGAAAGGGGGAATGTTAATCCCACACCATGATCCTCAATTGAGGACATTAATAAGTGTTATATAAAGGCACTATAAAGGTTGTACATTATGAGACATTGGCCACCCAAGGCCTAGTTAGTAAGTTTTGGTGGGCGCCCAAGTGTGAATAAGGGCCAATTGTATATAAGGTATTTTCTCAAAATGAAAGGACACAATCCCCTTTGTGCTATTGAGAGCTCTTCGTTTGTACTTGTGCGAGAGTGAGAAGAGAGAGCATTCTAGCATTGTGCCTCTCTCATGTTTGTGTGTTTATGCTTGTATGAGAGAGTGTGATTGGCCTATGTGATGGTGTGAGCAACTCCATGGTGACAGTGAGGAGGTGGAGCTTGGACTTTGGAGCATATATGGGAGCTTGGAGGCTTCAAGGGACACGAGCTCGAAGCATTAGTAAGTACCCCACGATTGTTGTGTTTCATTGCTCATCCATTAGGTGAATGTGTAGAGTTCCCTCTTAGAGATGTGGTTTAGCAAAACAAGGAGAAATTCCATTGCCTCTAATATATATATATATCACGTCGTGATTCTAATGAGACCAATAGTAGGCTGATGTAGGTGAAGACCAATAGGATAGCAATCAAAGTGGTCCTGGTGGTAGAATGGGGGAAAACAACTTACTTGGAGTAGGGCGTGGACGAGTGTGGCGAGGTTGAGGTAAAGGGTCGGCAACAGGAACAACGAGCAACAATAGGTTCGGGATCTCCCTCCTCATCAACAACCTTCTCTTTCCCCTTTCGTGTGATGGCTCGCACGGGTGATAAATCTAACTCATATTAATCGAAGGGTTATCAGTGGATCTCCCTCCTCATCAACAACCTTCTCTTTCCCCTTTCGTGTGATGGCTCGCATGGGTGATAAATCTAACTCAATCATATTAATCGAAGGGTTATCAGTGGTGGTAGGTGGTGCACTAGACGAAGCAACTGCTGGAGAACTGGGAGACCCCCTTTGAAGAGAGGGTAAATGTACACGTGTATTCACACGTGTGGCCCCCACACACATGTCACTCACACATGTGACCGCACATCAACATGTGGGTTCCCACGTGTGGGCTATTTCACAGGTGCGAATTGTAGGGTGCAAGTACATGGTGTGGCAATGTTGTGTCTGTACCATTGCCATGTGGCCTCATGACGCTATAAATATCTGGTAAATCTGGGAGAAATAATTTCGCCTCCGAGCTGCTCGTTGGCATTGACTTGCCCGTTGCCATTGAGCTGCCCTTTGCCCCCATCCCCCTGACCTGCCCTTTTCCCCTAGCCCCCTGAGCTGTGCGCCCAGCCCCCTCAGCTATATCCAGCAGGATTCTTGTGTCCCAGTATTTTTCTCAATCAATTACAGAAAAACGACGCAAATAGGTGGATCCTGGTGGTTTGGATTGTAGTATTCGTGCCGTGTTTCCAACTCTCCTTGCCACACGGTGCCCTTTGCCCTTTGCCCCCTGAGCTACCCTTTGCCCCAACCCACTTTGATGCCCCTAGCCCCCTTAGCTACACCCAACAACATTCTTGTGTCTCGTATTTTTCTCCATTAACTGTAGAAAAATGGCGTGAATAAGTGGATCTTGGTCATTCAGATTATTGCAGTATTCACGCCGTGTTTCCAACTCTCCATAGCAACCGAAATCCTATCTTCTCTTGTGCTACACCTTGCCAGGGTTATTGAGAGGTATTGTTGACAAACAATTTCTACTTGGTTGTCCCACCCACCCCCATAGTTGCACCCATGAGCATTTTTGTGCCTCCACAACTACTTCATCAACGATAGAAAAATGACGTGAATATGGGGATCCTGATCAATTGGATTGTGGTAATCACACCGTTTTTCCAACACTCTCCTTAGCTATTGAAATCTTAGCTTCTATTGTGTGCTCATAAGCTACAACCTTGTAGGGTTCTTTAGAGGTGTTGTTGGCCAGATTCAAGGTTTACTACATAGAGATGGGTCAAGTGATGAAGGTGTTCCCGTGACAGGGGAAACACCAATAGAGAGACTTTTTGACTTCCTACAGATTGCAGGTGCACAATTCTTCTTAGCACCCCCATGTGTGGCTAGGGATGTAACACTTTTAAATTATCTAGATCTCAATCCTAACCCAAAAGGAGTGCTTTTTAGTTGGGTTTTTTGGAGTGCATGTTCCTCTAATTTTTGGTTAGTTTCTCTAAGCTTTGTTACCTCTTCATGAGATGACTGAAGTAGCCTTTTTAACACATTTACATGTTGAGTTTGTGAGATCATGATGTCTTCTAGTCCCTTAACGGATTGCTTGTACACACCAAGCATAGTTTCAGCCATATTTATGTGTTGATAATGGAAAATAGTAGCTTGATTATTCAATCTTGAGCAATACCTAAATAAGCCTTCTCTACCATCCCCAACGAATCAAACAAGATCATGCAAGAAAAGGTGCTAAATGATGGAGGCTTACCAGTTGATGGGTCAAGAGGGTATAGAACTCCTTGAACCCACAAATCTACATGCTTCTTTCCTTTTGCACATAGCCTTTGAGCTTCAACCTCATCATGTAGATCTTTGTGAGGATGAATACTTCTCCTTGTGAAATATTCTTTCACTACAAGGGATCGGGCTCATACCCGCGCTCCTAGCCACTAAAAATGACCTACACTTAGACACGGTCATAGGAGGGTGTATACACACATTTCGGCAATTTAGCAGCACTTATACATGCGTATTACACAGATTATCCGCGTATATACACGCGAGTTTTTCAGATTTGACGTGTCTATACACGCGCATTTCAGAGGGTATCCGTGTTTATACACGCGACTTTTTGCAGAGTTGACGCGTCTATACACGCGAACAGAGAGCAACAAAAAAAAATAATCCAGAGAGTGCTATTTGGTACTTGAATGCTGTTCCAGCATTCCAGCACCCCCAATAACACTCTCTGGATTTTTTTTTGGGTGCATTGCACCATCCTCGAGGAAGATTTAAGACAAGAACGGCATGAATGCATACATTGTCAATACACGATTCAAGACAGACATGAATGCAATACTATCAATTCATGATTCAATATTGCTATCAAAACTTTATGTGTACACATATATACAAGGGAGTCCATATGTCGAAGTAGCCCATGGCTTCAGTTACAAAAATATATATACAACCACATCCTCAATATGGAATGTGATACTATAAGTCTGAGTACTACTCAGACCCAGATGATGACTCGCTGCTCCCTCCATGATCAGATGAGCTCACATCGGTCGGAATATCCGATGAGTAGTGCTCACATCCACCCTTTGCGGTGGTGGCGGGTGGATCATCAGCAGGTGCAGCAGCAGCTTGTGCGTGTTCAAGTAATATATAGTATATAAGTATATATATATGTAATTCAATAAACCAAAATTATTCGTTTAGAGTTTTCAAGTACCTGTCGACCGTATGGTCTCATGGCCATCTCAAACTACGCGTCCGTAATACGTCCCTCGGCTCTGAAGAGGGCCCACGTGTCACATCTGCTATGCCCGGTGAGCATACCCAGTATCGTGGGCTGTGGGCTTCCTCCCCGTAACCCGTCGCTGTATCATAATCAACACAATTTGTAAGATTAAAACAATCATAGAATCAATGAATTAAGTAAACAATCAAATAAAGTGGCAAGATACTTTACGAACTCTACCTCCCATGACTCGACGCCACCAAATCCGAAATGCGAAGATCCAATGGTCTCCATCTGGATCCGTCGTGCCTCCACATGCTGCCTGCTCTTCATGCCACCCTCTGCTCGTTTCTTTGCCTCCTTCCACTCGCGTTTGTGTGCAGTGGCAGGTTTCTCGGCAGGATAGCCACCCGCAGCTACATTGAGCCCATCATCGTACGCGAGTTTCTTAAGGTGAGATCTTTTATTACTTAAGATCTCCCTTATTCGCGTCCTTCCCCATACATCCGAGAATGTTGCATGTGGGGGATTGGGGTACCGACTATGTACAACATCTATCACCTCCCCAACTAATTGGCTATTTTGATCTTTAAATCTAATAAAACAATTTCTATACAAGTTTGATACTACCCCACGCATGTACTTCATTACCTCTTTCCCCCTTGCATCCATCACTATCCCGCCCCTATCCGTCACATCATAGCAGATCACTCCCTCCACCTCTCTCATCTCCTCCTCATCCTCACTGTCTCCTCTAACTCTTCTCCCTCTATCTCCTCTGTCACCACGTGCCCTACTACCTCCCCCACCAAAGCACCCGCCACATCCTCCACTCCCACTCTTCCTACTGCTGTGGGTGGAGTCACGACTGGGGGATTGTCTACGTGACGGTGGCTGTGAGCCCTAATGTGACGGTGGCTCTGAGGGAGTACGTGATGGTGGCTGTGAGCCCTGACGTGACGGTGCCTGGGAGGGTGTGCGTGAGTGTGTCTGGGATGGGGTATGTCTCCTCGGTGGGCGTGGAAGAGGAGAAGCTGCATGCCGTCTCGTCGGACTCGTAGGCATAGACGGCAGTGGAATGGCGTGGATACTCGGGGGCAGGGTATAGATACCAGGCATGGAAGGAGGGGGATGGGATACATGTACTCTGTAAGCTCAACTGGACCAGGATGGCATCCAAAATGATTTAGCATCTCCATCAACCAAGTGCTGTACGCAAATGGATCAGATGAAGAACCTGGATCCATAAAGAATCTGCAAAAATAAAAGTATATACATGATTGCATCAAAGCACAAATGTAAGCTAGCACATATGATTTTCCACCATCAAACTGACATCACTATCTAGAGAATTCACATCTTCAACAACACTTAGAACTATAGAGTTATCCTCCTACAACTCTTCAAAAACTACATCACTATCACCACAACATCCATCTTGTGTGGTTATCTTCAAAGGTTGCACACACATTATTGCATGCATGACTATCACCATCCTCATGTACATCATGGGCTGTCTCTTGACTCACATTGAGAGATAAGTCATCATGATAGCATACCTCTTGAATCTCCTCCCCATATTAAAGCTCATAAGATGCATACTTGTATTCAACATCACATAAGCCATAGTTCACCTCCACATTAGTACCAAGTGAATCAGCACAAACACAAATACCATCATCCAAGCCACCTATCAGCTCTAAGACCATAGTATGGGTGAAAGATAGTTGCGTGTATACACCTGTCCAAAAATGCATGTATACACCCGTCCAAAAATGCGTGTATATGCGCGTGAACATCTGTGCATATAGAATACACGCAGGCATACACGCGTTCGTACACGCGACATGTGAATTTTTTTTTGAAAGCGACCGACCTCCGACAAATCGTCCTTATAAAAAGCCCACTGTCGCCCATTGTCACAATCGTTCACCAGATAGCAACCAGAGAAGGAGAAGGACGAAGACAAACACATAAAGGAAAGAGACAATAGCATAAACAAATGAAAGGAAAGAGAAAGGACAAAGGACAAACTGACTCACCTCTGAAAAAGTGAGTCTTCTTTTTGGCTGGTTTCCTTCACCCGTGTGTGCTCCTTGTCTACTCCTTGCACTTAGGTTTAGTGCTTTGTTGGAAGAGGCGGCGATGAAGGAGAGCAAATCTGTAGTTTGAAAATGTTAGTTTGGAGAATGCGGGTTCTTTTTAGGTATGGACAGGTTGTCACGTGTAACAGCGCATTTATAATAAATCAGCCGCGTTTATACACACGATTTTTAGGATGTAGCCGCGTTTATACACACGATTTTTAGGATGTAGCCGCATTTATACACACGATTTTCAGGATGTAGCCGCGTTTATACACGCGATTTTTATACTTTCATTAAAAATTGATTATGATTTTGTGTTTGCTCTTTTGTACATAGGATGTCATCAACCTCCTCAAGCAGTTCTGGTGAGGATGAGACAATGCGTCATCGTAATCGCGATGTGTGGTTGGGACAAAGGATCAAGTGTATGTGTAATCGATGTCAAGCATGCATTGTACGAGCGCGTCGAATTAACTTGAATCACATCTCCATGTGTGGAGAATGGAATCAAACAGGTTTAGAGGTGAGTAGATGTAAATTGATAGTATTCAAATGACTCATGGTATCCAAATTAAATTAATGGAGTTGTAATATATATACTCTAATTGAAGCAGGATGCAATACCACACCCTAACATGGTGCCCTACGCGTGGCGAGAGCACGCAAAGCGTCGACGAGATGATGCTGGAGCTTCGGGATCTATTGTCAGAGATGAGTGGGAAAGGGATGACAATAGCCCTACACCCCACGATGTTATGGAAGAGGAAGTGTTTGATGATATGGTACAGTATCTTTTTAAGGATGATCCCAAAGGTATGGCCGACGATGATATGGAACAAGAGCATCTTTACAAGGCTTCATCGACACCGGTTTTTGAAGGGTGCACATTCTCTATTTTACGTGCTTCACTTGAACTGCTCAATATACAAACAGTTTACGGATGGAGCAATGCAAGTCTTGACGCATTATTGAAGTAAGCATTCTAACTTGCAAATTTGAATTAGTGGTTTAGGGTTTAGGGTTTAGGACTAATTGATGATATTGGATGCACGCTATTATCAAACATGCTTCCAAAGGACTACCCACCTTAAGAGACATAGCGAGGCGCTATGTGACATCTCTTGGAGGATTGGATTATGATCGCATACATGCATGCGTCGATGATTGCATTCTCTTTCGTGGGATGCATAAGGAGGCTCGACATTGTCCCACTTGTGGTGAAGCAAGGTATAGAACAGATGTGAAGAGTTTTGATGTACCTCGTAAAGTCTTGCGACACTTTCCTATAATTCCTCGCATCAAACACATGTTCAAGTGCAAATCCATAGCAAAGCTCATGTCATGGCATTCCTCACATCGATCGGATGATGGCATGTGGAGAATTCTCGCAGACACTCCTGCTTGGAAGCATATTGAAGATGAGTGGCCCAACTTTAAAACAGAGCCCAGAAACTTGAGACTTGGCCTAGGTATGGATGGAGTGAATCCATTTGGTTTCAAAAGCACCGCATACAGCGTGTGGCCAGTTGTGTTGGTGAATTACAACCTTCCACCATCAATGGCGATCAAGAAGGGACATCTTATGTTATCCCTTCTAATTCTAGGGAAACATAAAGTCAAGCATATGGATGTTTATCTCGAACCGTTGTTGATGAGTTGGAGAAACTATGGAGAGGTGTTGCGGTGGTGGACATTAGTAGGCCTCCCTCCTCTCGACACTTCGACTTAAAAGCAGTGTTGATGTGGACAATGCATGACTTTCCAGGATACAATGATTGTTCTGGTAAGAATTCTAATTACCTCCCTACTCTAATACTATTGGCTATATTAATTATAACTATTGACTTTATTATTCTAACTTATATTTATATTTTAACAGGTTTGAAAACATCGGATAAACATGCATGTCCTGTTTGTGGCCCTTCGTTAGTACGAGTATGCTGACGGTTTGTGTAAGACCATGTTCGATAATCATCATCGATTTCTTCCGTCAGATCATCCTAAATATATTGCTAGTAAGAGTAACATTCCTCCACAAACACTTCGTGCAAAAGATTGGAAGCGTATTTGGGAGTCTACAAATATTCTTCCTCCAGATGGCATGAACAGGTATAGTAATGTTTTTCAATCTTGTTTTGTGTAGTCTCTAATTGGATTAAAGTCACATAGAGCAATTCCTTGTGTAGGTACTCCATTTTTTTTCGGCTACCATATTGGACCCATCTTAAGATCAACCATCTTCTTGATCCCATGCACATCTTCAAGAATATGGGATTTGGTATTTGGGAACATGTTATTGGTAAATGAGACAATGTTAGCGTATGGGAGGACTTACGGGTCACAGGACGTATGCGTCAAGCTTGGCTACGAGAGGAGGGTGGGCACGTTCATCTTCCGCCTGCACCATGGATTATATCAAAGAAAGAGGAGAAGCAGGTAAAGCAAGCCATCACCACTTTGCGTACTTCCACTGGATGCATGAGATCATTGAAGGGAGCCTTTACAACCACTAAGAAAAGAGGCATTGAGCAACTATATGGGTTGAAGTCCCACGATTGGCACAAGATGCTCCAAGTAAGTGTTTTCCAAGTCTTGTACGTTGAAATTAAATTTTGTAATGCCATAAACCATACATACATGTGCTCTTATGTGCGTAGTTCATACTACCTACTAGCATCGACCATTGTGCAAATAAGAGTTTGAAAAAATGTATTTATAAGATGGGCGAGCTTGTGAGGTATGTAAAACCCATGTCAGATCACCCTTCATTATACCTTGCAAAATGAACGTGCATGAGGTATAACGTACTATTCATTTATTTTTCAGATATGTTAGTTCCAAAGCAATTGATCGAGCCACGTTGGATGATGCGTGTGTTATGGCAGTGGAGGTGGTTTGTTTGGTAGAGGAGACTTTTCCGCCGCGAACCATTCTCACAAGTCAACTACATCTCATTGTGCATTTAGTGGATGAAATTGCTTTATGTGGCACTGTGCATGCACGTTGGATGTTCTTCCTAGAGCGCTTCATGAAGACCTTAAAAGACTTTGTGAGGCAAAGTGCAAGGCCCGAAGGAAGCATGGCCGAGGGTTGGTTGATACAAGAGTCTCTTGTATATATTTCAGAATTTCTTGGTCAGGTGGACATCTCTTTGCCATGACTATGGAGCAATGAAGAGGACTTGAGGATGACCTCTATTGTGCCTCAAGGAAAAGGACAGAGTAAAGTAATTAACATAACATTGATTGATGATCTCAATTTCACTTGCATCCTTAATAGTGATGTGATGAGCAGATGGGTTACAAGATATGAGGATGCAAAGACAAAAAGGCAAGCAGAAAGAGCTCTCTTTCGGAGGTAACATGGCTCTCGTAAGGCGTATCCTAAGCATCTAGCAACACTTTCGAATGATATCCATGTTGATTGGTTGCATGAGGAAATGGAGAGAGCAGAGCGCGACGAGGGGCTGCATATCACGGCGGAAGAATGGGAGTATGCATGAGGATGCATGTTAAAGGTACATAGAACTAATGTTTTGCATTAGTTGTAAGTGATTTGCTTTTAATATTTATTCACATTGCTTACATAAATATTACTTCTATTTTGGTCCAGTGCACTATGTTCAATGCTATATGGTGTGAAGGCAAGCATTTTCGAACACAAAGAATTGATGAAAAGAGGAATACACAAGATTGTAGTGTCATTAGTAGCTTTGAGGGAGCTAATGGAAAAATGGATGATTATTGTGGCACAATCCAAGACATATTTAGGCTTGACCTTCGTCGCTTCTTTTTGTGTATGTTTTGGTTGCCACAACAATGTGAGCAGGTATGCATTTTTTTACTAATGTGTTTCATGTACATATATATCTAAGCTCGCGTATCCCTTGACTTTTGATATGCTAATTAATTACTACAGTATGTGTATTTGAGTAGGTTATCTATCTGCCAATGGTGCATGACATTAAATGGTGGTACGTCATCCCTATTGCACCACGTTCCAAAGTGATGTATAATACATTCACTGATATGGAGCATATGGAGGATGTAACAAGCCGCAATGAAGATGATGTCGAACATGCCAATGAAGATGTTGTGATCGATGATCAAGAAATAAGAGATGATCATGATAATGAGGATGAGCGTGCCATTTCTCATGATCACGAGAATGACCCTACCATTGAGGATGATGGTGATGTTGATGAGGATGATCAGGACATCGATAACATTATCAATGGACAGAATATCGATAGTGGAATAAATTTAATCGTAGCCTTACAAATTGATCAAATGGATATTGATGTTGATCGTTTGGCAAGGATGGATCTTATTGAAGATGAGATCAAACCCTAACCAATCCATCACTATATCGTTCTAAATTGATGACATTTCTATTGTGTAATGATAGGAATTTAGTTTTTCTTAATAAAGCACTCGCGTGTATTGATGCGTGTATCATTGCGTGTATTTACACGTGCTTATACACGCGTTTCTTAAACCAATATACACGCGAATTTAAATGCCAATATACACGCGATGGTAGAAGCGTTTCTTAAAGTTCAATACACGCGAATTTAAATGCCAATATACACGCGATGGTAGACGCATTTCTTAAAGTTCAATACACGCAAATTTATATGCCAATATACACGCGCCCGATACTATTCATATACATGTGCGACCATACATGCGCCCGTAACTTATCGCGTGTATGGAACGCGTGTATGGCAGCAGTGTCTTGTAGTGTATTGACCTGCCTGTTGCCATTGACCTGCCCGTTGGCATTGAGCTGCCCGTTGGCATTGACCTGCCCGTTGCCATTGACCTGCCTGTTGGCATTGACCTGCCCGTTGCCATTGAGCTGCCCTTTGCCCCCATCCCCCTGACCTGCCCTTTTTCCCCAGCCCCCTCAGCTATATCCAGTAGCATTCTTGTGTCCCAGTATTTTTCTCAATCAATTACAGAAAAACGGCACAAATAGGTGGCTCCTGGTGGTTTGGATTGTAGTATTCGTGCCGTGTTTCCAACTCTCCTTGCCACATGGTGCCCTTTGCCCTTTGCCCTTTGCCCCCTGAGCTGCCCTTTGCCCCCAACCCACTTTGATGCCCCTAGCCCCCTTAGCTACACCCAACAACATTCTTGTGTCTCGTATTTTTCTCCATTAACTGTAGAAAAATGGCGTGAATAAGTGGATCTTGGTCATTCAGATTATTGCAGTATTCACGCCGTGTTTCCAACTCTCCATAGCAACCGAAATCCTATCTTCTCTTGTGCTACACCTTGCCAGGGTTATTGAGAGGTATTCTTGACAAACAATTTCTACTTGGTTGTCCCACCCACCCCCATAGTTGCACCCATGAGCATTTTTGTGCCTCCACAACTACTTCATCAACGATAGAAAAATGACGTGAATATGGGGATCCTGATCAATTGGATTGTGGTAATCACACCGTTTTTCCAACACTCTCCTTAGCTATTGAAATCTTAGCTTCTATTGTGTGCTCATAAGCTACAACCTTGTAGGGTTCTTTAGAGGTGTTGTTGGCCAGATTCAAGGTTTACTACATAGAGATGGGTAAAGTGATGAAGGTGTTCCTGTGATAGGGGAAACACCAATAGAGAGACTTTTTGACTTCCTACAGATTGTAGGTGCACAATTCTTCTTAGCACCCCTATGTGTGGCTAGGGATGTAACACTTTTAAATTATCTAGATCTCAATCCTAACCCAAAAGGAGTGCTTTTTAGTTGGGTTTTTTGGAGTGCATGTTCCTCTAATTTTTGGTTAGTTTCTCTAAGCTTTGTTACCTCTTAGCCTTTTTAACACATTTACATGTTGAGTTTGTGAGATCACGATGTCTTCTAGTCCCTTAACGGATTGCTTGTACACACCAAGCATAGTTTCAGCCATATTTATGTGTTGATAATGGAAAATAGTAGCTTGATTATTCAATCTTGAGCAATATCTAAATAAATAAGCCTTCTCTACCATCCCCCAACGAATCAAACAAGATCATGCAAGAAAAGGTGCTAAATGATCGAGGCTTACCAGTTGATGGGTTAAGAGGGTATAGAACTCCTTGAACCCACAAATCTACATGCTTCTTTCCTTTTGCACATAGCCTTTGAGCTTCAACCTCATCATGTAAATCTTTGTGATGAATACTTCTCCTTGTGAAATATTCTTTGTCGAGTACGAAGTTGATATGGTGTCTTTTTTTAAAGTGTGGATCAACCCTTGGAGTCACCATAGCAACAAAAATGATCCAAAGAGAAAGCAAGAGATGGCGGGGAGATAAAAAAGATAGTAAAAAGAAAAGAGAGGAAAAAACTCACGTCATGCCGTATGAAAGAGAGAAGTATGTCATGTATTCAAATATTTAAAATTAGCTAATTTTGAAAAATGTGTACTAAAGTAGGTAAGAGGGTCGCCAAAAGGATATGTGAATTAAAGACTATAGATACGTGATGGATGGCATATTAAAGACACTCTCCTCTAAATAATATAGGTAAAAGAGATGCATTTAATATAGCTATTTGTCTCTACTATTTTAGTTAAATCACTTTGATTAAGAAAGTTAATCCAATCCTTACACGGCCCTTTTTTTTATTTTTGCTCCTAATGGATGGAAAATTGGTAACATGCCATGTCATCACCAATTTGGAAACTTCTTGCTCGGAGGGTTCACCTAAAAAGGGGTTTTTAGGTGAGTTGAAATAAAGGGGTTTTTTAATTCAAACATTTAAGGTAATTTTACAGCAATACATTTATAGAAGGGGTTTTTTAAATCGATTTTGAAAAAAAGCTCGTAAGTCCATAAAGAAAAAGGGGTTATTTTATTCATAAAAAATCATAGCAGGTAAGGGATTTTTTAATACCCCTTGAACGCACATGATACATAGGGTTTCTTAGTAGTACACCCCCTGAGACTTCTTGAATAAGGAAAATTATCTAGCATGCTATATATCATTGAAAAGATCGCGACGAACTGTAGATTCCTTTTTTGGTTTGATTTGCAAAAAATTAACCATTAGCCCATTTTTTAAAGAAAAAGCTAACATGGCATTTCTTAGAGGGTTATTTTTTAGTCCAAAATTTGCTTATAGCTAGTTGGCTTGATGATGAACAAGGGACATATTATGCAATTTATTATGTCTACTCTCTACAAAAGGTTTGCTATATCATTGAGATACTAGTGAGTTACAAAAGAGCATCGATGTCTCCATCATAATAATCCTCTGAAATTTCGAGGGTCAATCACACAAGGCTCAACATTTGGTTTTGGTATAGCCAAGTGGTGTTTTCCCTCATAATACGAGGGAAGTGTTGTATAGTGTGAGAAGAGCTGAGAAAGTGCTTATTATAACTTTTGTAGCAAGCAGTCGTAGCATTGCTAAGGCAGCATTGCTAATGTGTCAGAAAAGAGTTGGGGGCTGATTCGTTACCTTGCGACTCTAGTGCCACAATATTTGAAGCCTAGCTAAAGTGTCACTATTAGCAAAACTTCAACAAGAATCGAGGCTTTAGTGAGGTGGCCCATCAAATTTTCCTTCAAAGAATGCTACCTTTTGCAAAGTGTCTCATAAAAAGCCTTGGTATGCTGTGATAGTAATACTATTGTAGTGACGCCATTCATGTCAAACTTAATTTACATCATCTTGATTAAAGTGTGTTATCAATGCCAACGCCTTCATTCCGGTGAGGACAACTTCCTTCAGCGATGTTTTGTTGAGATTAATAGAGCACAAAGCTTTTCAAAAATTACTTAAGAAATTGGGTCAAGTATCATTTTCTACCTCAATGGCATAGACTACCCATTCCTTATTCTTGTTCTTAGTGCTTCGCTATAGGCAAAAAACCTGGGGTAAGCGAGAGAATGCCCAACCTTCATCGTTAAAAAATTGAGGCGTGTAGGAAAGCACAACTCGAATTGAGAATTGGAATTTACATCGTCAACGATACAAGGTCCTACATTGTACAGACTTTAGGCGCGTTGGCACACGCTCCGTCTGGATAGGCTGATAGCCACCTGCTCATGAACGTAGGCCAAGATCTCTCTCTCTCTCTCTGCTCATGAACGTAGGCCAAGATCTCTCTCTCTCTCTCTCGCTCCGTCCACCCCCGCACCCACACCCTTACACGCATCACATACAATCTCTGCTTGAACTCTACGTACGTTACAGCTCCTCTAGCTCTTGGAGATCACCTCTGCAAATTCAGCTCCATCTGTGATCGATCCGGCACACTTCGCTAGCTTATAGCAGGTGCAGTGATCAGTTTGATTGAATCAAAGCAGATTAATATGGGCGTGAGCAACCATCTGATAGGGATCCTCAATTTCCTCACCGCCCTTCTCTCCATCCCCATATTAGGTGCCGGCATATGGCTTGCAACCAAGCACAGCACAGACTGCATGCGATAGGTCGCCATGTTCCTGATTTGATCGATATAAAGTTGCGACCTACATCCAATTTTTGAATCATTTCATGATAGTACATGGTGTGCCTCAGGGATTGGTACGGCATCATCCAAAAAAACGATAGTACATGGTGTGCCTCAGGGATTGGTACGGCACTATCCAAAAAAGTGGCCCTGTGTTACAGAGATTTATAATTCCTCTTTATGGCTAGTTGGATTGATGAACAAGCGACATGCTATGCAATTTTTAACTCCTTGCAATGCCACTCCTTGGCATTGCAATAGGATTAAAAAGAGAATTGGATTTGGTTATATCACAGATATGCTGTAGAAAGAGAATTGGATTTGCTTATATCACAACCTCAGCCTACATAGACACACATAGTACATATAATTCTTAACTCCAAGTCCACATATAGCACATAAAAAGGATTCTAAACATGATTTCAAGTGTGATTTGGATGAAACTTGCAGGCTTAAGTGCTATTGTAGTTAGTTAGATATTCACAAGAATGGTCATGGCATTTTTAAAAAGGAGATGCATGAATGCGTAAAAGATAAGACAAAGGAGCATATATAGTAGGCTAGTATCTATGGCAATATATGATAGAGGGAGAGGGTACCAAACTACCTAGAGGGTGGAGGATCATCTTTATGTCAACAACTGTAGAGTCATGTGTGCATGCATGTGTAATATGGAAATGAAGAAAGCTAGAGAGCAAAGGGCAGCTCAATGGCAACGGGCAGGTCAATGCCAACGGGCAGCTCGGAGAGGCGAAATTATTTCTCCCAGATTTACCATATTTATAGCGTTGTGAGGCCACATGGCAATGGTACGGACACCACATTCCCACGCCATGTACTTTCACCCTGCGGTTCGCACATGTGAAATAGCCCACACTTGGGAGCCCACATGTTGATGTGCGGTCACACGTGTGAAATAGCCCACACGTGGGAGCCCACATGTTGATGTGCGGTCACATGTGTGAGTGACATGTGTGTGGCAGCCGCCGCATTTGTGAATACACATGTACATTTACGCTCCCAGGTGTGGATGCACGTGGCATCATACAATTTGGATTTCCATATGCCACATCCACCTCTGGTGTGCACTCGATGTTTCCTCCTCCATCTTCTGTAATAATTGACCATAAAAGTAACCATGCAAATTTCCAACAAGTCTGAGAGATGGGGGTTTGCCAGCTTCTTGTGTTTTGCCACATCGGACCATAATGTTCCTTCTCCAGTCAATAGCAATAATTGCTATAATTATTAGTGGCCCGGAGAGGCTACGACACATAATGTTGCCAAGTGGGGGTGACCGCAGAATATGCCTCTGGGAGAATCTTGCTTGTAGGATTGAACGAGGTAATATGCACTAGGGCATTGAACATAAGCTCTAGATTTAACATTGGATTGCCTTGTTGTATGAATTCTTCATATTCTGTAGCTGTCATGGAATCCAAAACATTATTGTTAGTGTAAGGTGTAATATTATCAACTGGAGGCAGATTATGTACCTCCTGAGGTTGCCTTGGTGGATATGGAACAGGTGCCAATATCTCCTCGAGGGCGAGAGTATTATTGGGAAATTCTAATTCTGGTGGGGAGAAGGAAGAGTAGATGCATCTAGCTTGTGAAGAAGTAGTAGGAGGTGTGCTTGGATAGGGATCAAGAAGCCTACTGGCAATATTAATATACACAGGGTAGGTGTTTTTAAAAAAAGAAGATGGATCCTCATCCTCACCACCGTGACCTGAACTAGGGGGTGGGTGGCTAGGTTTGTGAGCTTGAAAAAAGGTTTGAATTTCAAGAATTTCTTCGTTATCCACATCTGGGTAATTTATGTGAGTTGCATCAAAATTATTGCTTACGATGGTATGCATAGCTTCTATATGCTTATGGATATTAGTATATAGCTTAAGGATGCCCACTAGGTGTGATATAAGGTAGACCCACAAAGATTTAAATGCTGGTGGGTATTATATACTTCTAACCACCCGTGACTAACTACCCATTGATAAGTATTAGCCACAACCTCGTAGATAGCTGGTGTTGTTGGTATGTCATCGAGAACAAACAGGTCAAATTTGTAGACCCTGTTGTCCAGAATTTTTGAATTTTGTAAGACGGGACACCAGCTATGGAGGTTGAGGACTATTGGATGCAAATGATAAAAGAAGATATCTTGTGGGTTAGTTAATATCAGATCCCCCATCAAATTTCCCATAATGATGGTTGGGTCAGCATCGCACTCGGTATTTTGTTTAATAAATTCTCCTAAACCTATATCTTCAGCTAAGTTAATGTCATATTGAAGTAATGAGAGTGTTAGTGTAGACAAAAACAAGGTAAGAGTTTGAGAAGGGGGGCCAAGGAGTTACTGGCAATTGTCCCGATTCCCATGCGTGCTCAAGAAGGGTACGTAAGTCATTTGTAGGCTCCTGTCTTCGACTCCTTTCCTGTATGGCTAGTTGGCAGGCCAGTTCTTGTAGGAAGATATCAGCATTGCTGAGCTCTATAGAAATGGTTGTTTCTTTGATCATTCGTTCAGCATCGAGCGCTTTGAATCTTCTTGTTGCCACTTCTTGTGCTCTTCTGGTAGTAGCTTCTCTTTGATTGGCGTCAATAATTTGAACTACCTGTTGTGTTGCCAATCTGTGTGCATCGTGTATTGGTTTTCTAGTTGTGATATTGTTTCTTGGCTTCTTTGCACCGCTGTTTGGCTCGTGATGATTATTTCATTGAGAGCTTTTAGTTTTTTTGCATGTGCTTTGTTAACCTACTCTCGTTCCTGTTGCAGTCCTTGTACTCTTTCTTGTTCTTCTTTGCGAGGAGCACTATCTGTTGTCGAAGCATATTCGCATTATGCTTTGCGTTCTCCTAGTACTCCTCCATTTCCTTGGCATGCCTAGTTGTTGTTAGGCCCTTTGTGTGAGCTATCTCCTTTTGTATATCTGCTCCTTTGCTTGCTCCAGCCTTGCATTCAAGTCAGTATTCTCTTTTATTTTTTGTACAATGGTTTGACTCAAAACCAAGTTATTGCTCTCCAATGCGCTGTATCTTGTTTCCTGTTGTTCTGTAGCTTGTAAACTCCTTATGATTACTTCTTTATAAGTTTCCTCTACTGCTGCCAAGGTATCTTTCACACTTTGTGTTTGGGCATTGGCCTCTTGTAGCTGATTCCGTAGGCTGGTGTTCCTGTCGTGCAGCATGTGTGTTGTCAACAAATGGCAACGCCATACCTTCTGTTCCTATTCCCAGTTGGTACTAGTGGCCGCACTGCACTTATTTTTGTATGGGGATCATTGAGGAGTGTGTCGAGGCCTTCCAAGGTATCCTGGAGGAATTGTTGAGAATCCATCTCCTTGAAGGAACCAAGATGCAACAGTGGCTCGTCTTCATCCAATCTTCTTTATTTACTTGGCATGGACATTTCTGGGGAGTGTGGCCTCCTACTAGATTCTGCTGGCATCACTAAATCTTGTTGTGCAACTGATGCCTCCTTGTGTACTGGTCCGTCCAAAGTATGATCTTTTAGTGTTTGTGCTCCAGCTTCCTCTATGTGCATCTCTGCTAGTTGTGAATCCTTTAGTGGGTTGCTCACCTTGGACTGATGTGCCTTGAGATAATTTTCCATTTCTTTGTGCATAAAAAAGGCCCAATCGTCCTCCTTTTCTTCACATTAGGACATTTTGGAGGTCATTCTCATAGGGCCTTTTAGTAGAGAGAGAAAAACAAGCGCATCCATTCAGGAAGAAGACAACGTTACGTTGAAAAATAGGTTATTTCTTTTTTCTAAATCCAAAAACTCTTCTTTCTCACGTCAAATGTACTCTACTTACACTTGATATTCACTTTTCACACCCGCATGCATTAAACACGCTTGCACTATTGTAGGGAGGGAAACTTCTATTCGAGTCCATGTATTAAATACACCTTTTTGCAAAGGAGGAAAAATTTCCCGCCTCTCAAACTTCCTCTTGGCCTTAAACAATATCTCACGCTCTTTTCATTTCCTCTACCTTCTGCTGCACTCCATTTTCTGAAGCTTCAGGCTTTTGTACCACATTCCTTCTTGAAACGATGGGTAGCAAATCTCGTTTTATATCATCCTAATTTTGCCCCACTAATGCCATCATAGATGATTCAATTCCAAGGGCAAGGAGACCAAGATCATTAGTGTTCGCTATACTTGTACCAAAAACTCTCAATGCGCAAAATCAGTGGGCCGAAGTGCTAATCACCACATGGGTCCTTATGCAGTCAAGGAAGAAAAGAAAGACAAGCAACAAGAATATATTTAGGGTGTCATGGAAAGGAAGAGTAAAAGACTTCAAGATAGAGACTAGAAGGACAACCATCTAGGAAGTCCTAGTGCAGCATATATATGTGCATATAATAAGCTTGTGCTTGAGAATCCAGATGACATAAAATTGCCTTCGCATAGACAAAACTGTAAGTAAATCTATCACTTGTGTCAATCTTTTATTTTCTCATAATTGTCTAATGAACTCTGTAAATTGTCCACGTCTATGTGCAATGTGCCTTGTATATTGAATTTGATGTGCGCGTGTTTGATTCATAAAGCAAATTTATGTAGCTTTTATATGAGGAAAAGAGAGAGATCTTATCTAGCCACTTCTTGCTTGATGTTGACGAAGCTTTTGCGCGCTTGCCGATGGTGCCCTCCACGAGAAACAATGCCCTCACGGCCCTCAAGGATTGAATTTTACAATGCTTTCAATTTTTAAATACAAACAACTTACGAGGCTTGCTAAGGCGTGACTATGTGAGTGTGTGAGTGCGAAGCTATGTTACTGTTTGCTGCCGAGAGTCGCACGTGCTTCTTTATTACTCCTCTTCCGCTTCCCTCTTCACATGCAAGGAAAAGAGACAATGTTCTAAAAAAAAACGTATAATACGAAGGTCATTTCCCTGCAATGTAGCTGGGATGAGTCACTCTCTCTCTCTCTCTCTCTCTCCCCTTCACTCTTCCGCTTTCTCTTTTTTCACGTGTGAGGGAGCGTGCGACTTCGTCTCCTTCTTCTTCACAGTCTCGGCGCGACAGGTTGCAGCAGCACGATTAGCGAATCTTGCCTCACTTCTCTTGCTCACAGCACAAGGGCCGGCCCAGAAAATGGCTGCACTCTCTCTTTCTTCAAGTGCACACGTGCGGGTTGGCGACGCTTCGATGTAGGCATGCATGGTAGTGTCTCGCTTCATACTGCTTGGCGGAGATTCATTTCCAATGCTGCTCGTCACTTTTCCCAGAAAACTAAGTTTCCAAGCTTTAAAAATTAAAGTGGGCCAAGCCCTTAGTCCCACACATGCTTGAGTGCGGCGCCTTGATGGTAGCTTTGCCTCCAAAAAAAAAATGCTTGTGTGCGAAAACCAAGTGAGGGTACGAAGTGAAGGCATCACTCTTCAATATGCGCATGCTGCCACGCATATGCTCATGCATCAAAACATAGTGGAAGGGTGGGAAAAAAATGCAACAGTGGCGTCCTGCGGGGAAAGCTAGCTGGCTAGTGTGAACCCAGAATCTCCGGTTAGACTAGTGCCTTATCCATTGGGCTACAGGATCATGAGCAAATGGCTAGGATCTATAGTGAGAAAGGTAACATCTGACAAGTGAATCAATCGACGGGTCATGGGGATAGAATGAGAGAAGCAAAAGTGGAAGGATGGGATAACTTGAAAACCCTTAGAAGACTACCCAACTCCTCAACTCCCAAACACTTAAGGTCTTGCACTATTTCCCAAGGATCAATGTCAAAGGAATGGGTATCCACCAAGGCACGATCAAAATTTTGGGTAAAGGAACCAAAAAGGGCCATCAAAGCTAAGGAATCTGCAACATGATTTCCATGACCAGGCAAAAAGGTCAAGGAAGAAGAGGTGAAATGGGTGAAGAGGTCATGGGATAAAAGACTATAGTAGTGCATCAAAGGGTGGATGGTGCAGGCTTGGCCATGAAACTGGTGGACCACGAGTTGTGAATCTCCATAGATATGAACATGAGATGCTCCCAAAAGAAGTAGTGCTCTCAAACCAATCAAAAGTGCTTGATATTCAGCAATGTTGTTGCTCAAATGATCTCCCAAAAGAACTCCCAAAAGAATAGCATTCCCTCCAGGTGGATATATGACAATGCCGCAACTACCAAGTTTGTCCTTGCCCCTACATGCTCTATCAAAGTATAGACTCCAAAAAGGCATGGTAGATTCAACATCACCTGCAACTCATAACGGAAAAGTCAATGCAATCACATCCAATAGGGCTTAATTTTATCAAAATTGGTTTTGGTAGAGAACCATGTCCCATCCATTTCTGCAAGCTGGACTTTATTGCGAGGATAAACATCAACAATGCGATAAGGACCCAACCATAAATGGCTCAACTTCCCAGGGAAAATCTCATGACGTGCATCATAGAGAAGAACTAATTGCCCTTTCTCAAAAGAATAGGTTTTAGCTTTCTTATCACGTTGCTTGGTTTGACGTTTCTTAGCAACCTCTTGATGTAGATAGGCTCTCAATCTCCACTCATCTAGATGCTCCAAAGGGCCCAATCTCTCTTGCGAACGCTCCTCCAAAGGTAGTGTGTGCTCATGCAAAAACCTCAAACTCGCCAACTCATGCTCAATAGGTAACACACATTCTTGCCCATAAACTAAAGAGAAAGGAGTGAACCCCGTGGCTTCCTTGAAAGTAGTGTTATAAGCCCAAAAATAACTACTGGTAACTTCTCATCCCAATCCCTTTTATGAGTGTCCACAGTTTTTCTAAGGATAGTGACCAAAGTTTTGTTTGTGCTCTCAACTTGCCCATTAGTAGAAGGTTTGTAGGGGGTGGTTTTATCATGACAGATATTGAAATAAGCAGTGAGTTCCTCAATGACATCATTAAGAAAATGGAACCCCCTATCAAAAACTAACTCAGCAGGTGCCCCAAAACGACAAATGATATGCTCAGTCAAAAATGTAGCAGTAGCGCGTGCATCATCTTTCTCATAGCTCTAGCCTCACTCCACTTAGTTAAGTAATCAGTAGCAACAATAATATAAGATTTCCCATGCCTGGAAGTAGGTGTAATAGGGCCCACATAGTCAATCCCCCACGAAAGGAAGGGCAGCTAGAATAGGATTATTAGGGTGCAAACGATTCTCAAGGCGGGTGGCTCTCTGGCAAACATATCTTTTACACCACTCAAATGAATCTTTTACACCACTCAAATGAATCTTCAAAAACAGATGGCCACCAATACCCAGCTCTCAAAAATTTCAATGCAGTGAGTTTCCCAGTGAAATGACCTCCACATGCACTATCATGTCACTCTTTCAAAATGTGTGGAATTTCCTCTCGTGCAACACATCAGCGATAAATGCCCTCAAACCCCTTGTCGTATACAAAGACCCATCAATGATAGTGAATTTCTGAGCATGCGTAACTAATTTCTTCTTCGCGGCTTTGCTCATGTCAGAAGGAAACTCAAGTGTGGACAAATAATGAGCAATTTGGTCATACCACTCATGTGCATACTCAATGCGAAACAACTCATGTGCAGGTGCAGTAGGCTCATCTTTACATGGGATTACATCAGCTAAGCAATCCACTAACTTTTACAATGCAGGAGGTTTAGATTTAAGCTCATAGTCAAAGGCCTGCAACTTGACAATCCATCGTATAATACGCTCAGGGGGCTCTAACTTATTCAATAAAAGGTGCAATGAATCTTTAGAGACATAGATGATGGTGTGCTGGGTAGCCATATATGTGCGAAACTTCCTAGCACTCTCAGCAATAGCTAGACAAGCTCTCTCAACCCATGTGTAGCGCGTTTCAGCATCTTTAAGCTTGCGGCTATAATATGCAATGGGGTGCATTTTTTAATCATAAAGTTGTGCAATGCAAGCGGATATTACCAAATGAGAACAAGAAGAAAATAAATGAAAAGGCTTGGATGCATCAGGTGGTTTGAGGATAGGGGCGGTAGTGAATGCACTTTAAAGAGAAGAGAAAGAATTTTGTTAAGGTTCTCCCCAAATGAACTTATGCTCAACTCGCAGCAGAAGTGTATTCAGTGGTAAAATAAGATGTGCCATATCTTTAATGAAGCGGCTATAGTGCTTAGCGGCTTACTTGATGCATGGTAGTGGGTGGCAAAAATGCAAGAATAGCCTTGACTTTTTTGGGATCCATAGAAATGCCATGCTTGCTAATGAGGTGACCCAACAAAATGCCATAAGTGACCCCAAACACACACTTTTTTGCATTCAAAGATATTGATTTTTCATGGCACTTGTAAAAGACATACCTAAGGGGGGCTGCAACAAGTTTATCATGCGTGGTCTTAATCCCCAAATCATCCATGAAGATCTTTAAGAAATCGGTCAAATCGTCACGAAAGGATTCATGCTTATAGCACTGATATGAAGCACCCGCGTTGTTGCAAAGCCCAAACGGCATGACATGATATGCATATGTGCCAAATATAGTGGTAAAAGTGGTTTTGAGCTTATCCTCATCAGCGATAGCCATTTGATTGTACCCAAAAAAGCAATCCAAGAAAGCATATATCTCCCCCCCACCAAAGAGTCAAGGATTTGGTCAATAAAAGGCAAAGGGTAGTAGTCCTTAATGGTAGCTTTAGTAAGCTACTTATAATAAACACATATGCGAAGCTGCTTATTCTTTTTAGGGACTACAATAATAGGAGACACCCATTCAGTGTTATTGATAGGAAAAATCAAACTCGCTTCTAAAAGTTTTTTAATTTCCATGTAAACCCCCTCTCTATAATGCTCAGGCAATCTGCGCTGATGTTGGCGCACAGGTGTAATGTCAGGTTTAAGAGGAATGCGGTGCACAACAAGCTCGGGTGGAAAACCTCTCAATTTGGTGTAATCCCATGCAAAGATGTCCTGATACTCCGGACATAAAGCAATAATCTCCTCCCTCAACGGTGGATCTAAAGAAGTCCCCAAAAGCACAACTTTCTCATCCCCCTTTATATAGGAACTCTCACAGTATCCTCCTCTCTGGCCAAAGATGAGGTCTCCTCATCATCATCAAGGGTAATCTCAACAGAATCAGGGTCAATGCAATAGGAACTCGGTGTACATGAAGAGGTAGAACTCTGGTCATCATCCCCATCACTCTCAACATCAGTAGTAACCCCAAGGCTCACAATAGAAGAAGGGTAAGCAGGAAGAACCGCTCGAAAAGATCCTCGACCAAGAAGCAACCGCCCTATAGGAATGTCAATAACACAATCAGTCTTCCATATCCAAGGTCGCCCTAAAAGAAGCTGGTACTAGCCAGGTCCTGGACTAAGCTGCAAAACATAACAATCAATCTCCACCATACGCCCAGCGACGACAGTGAGATTGGCAAACCTTGGATGAAACCCTCCAGCTCTCACTGGGGGTCGATGATCACCCATACGCAAACTAGTAGCAGGAACTCCATTGAAAGATAGCCCCAGCTTGGAAAAGGTAGAATAACTCAAAACATTGACGCCTGATCCTCCATCAACAATAGCATGTGGAATCACTAGAGCTGGTGGATCATGCACTCCACTCGAGGACACTCAAGCTCAACAAGAAGGGAATCCACTTTCTGAACAACAGGAAGATTAGGACCCACTCCCTGGGAAGAACTCAAAGCTCTGCAGTACCTCCTCAAAAGGGCTCGGCTAGAAGGAGAAGTGAGAAGGTATTGTGGAAGGGACATGGTGAGCTCTACTCGATTAAGAGCAGAAACAAGGTCAAAAGAAAGAATGGGGGAAAACAACTTACTTGGAGTAGGGCGTGGACGAGTGTGGCGAGGTTGAGGTAAAGGGTCGGCAAAGGAACAGCGAGCAACAACAGGTTCGGGATCTCCCACCTCGTCAACAACCTTCTCTTTCCCCTTTCGTGTGATGGCTTGCACGGGTGATAAATCTAACTCAATCATATTAATCGAAGGGTTATCAGTGGTGGTAGGTGGTGCACTAGACGAAGCAACTGTTGGAGAACTAGGAGACCCCCTCTAAAGAAGTGTCCAACTAGGGCCCGGGGGTTTCTCGGCACCAATACGATGATTAATGGGGCCGGGGGGTGGCAAAGTGGTGCTCCTATTCATCAAATGGCGCATCTTAATGTAACACATATCCTCTGTGTGCCCCCTACCCAAACATTTCTCATAAGTGCAAATAACAGTGGGGCAATCTTTGGAAAGATGGCCGGATACATGACAAGCTCGACACACCATGTTGGTGGGATTAGGCTCAAGGCGACGTGCAGACAACAAGTTTTGTTGGCGCTTTAGAAAATTCACATCAAGAGTCATAGCCTTCACATCTTCATTAAGTTGGTTCATGTAATTTGTCATCATGTTTTTCAAATCCCCAATACTAGACGCGGTGCTTTCATACCCATCCCCCCCCCTTGTGATGTGCTGGTGGTGGAGTGGTAGAAGTAGAATCAGGGTAAGTCACATACGGTGATGGAGCATGAGGGGCAGGAACATGATTTTGTGAAGAGGTTAGGGGAGCCACGACGCTAGAAGAAGGTGGGGGTACTAAAGGCAAAAGAGGTGGTGAGGTTACTTGAAGGTGAGGTGGTACAACGGGTGAGGTTACTTGAAGGTGAGGTGGTACAACACGTGGAAATTGGAATGGTTGAGTTGGTTGAAGTTGAGGCACATACGATGAGGTTGGTTGAAGTTGAGACACATACGATGAGGTTGGCCAAGGTTGTTGCAGGGAGGGCAAAATGGGAGTATGTGGTGCTAGCCATGGATAATACGAGGGAGATGGAGTCGTGGCCTATTGTGGCTCGTAAAAACATCGATAAGAGCTCTCCACATTAATGGCAAAAGTGATGGCCGTATTCAAGTCATTTGGGGCTTGATCTCTAAGCAAAATTTGGATGCTAGGGTGTATGCCTCGTAGAAACGAGTCCATGATGGTGAGCGGGTCGATGTTAAAAATGGGAGTGTAATGATCAACAAAGTTCCTAAACCTCGTGGCCGCTTGTTCCACGGTCTCATGCGGGTGATTTTGCTTGAATGAGCGTAATTGCTCAAAAAATGCGAAGAAGTTTGGAGGTCTTCGAAATTCAACCAAGAATTTTTGCTCAAAATCGGCAAAGTTTGGGATGGAGTTTGGTTGTTGCTTGGCGAACCAATTTGAGGCCTCACCCTTCAGTGTAGTGCTAAAGTAATTCATCACATGCCCTTCCTCGACGATGTGTGAGGTCAAACAAGCAATTTTGAAATTGTTTAGATGAGCGGTGGGATCCTCCAATGGTGTCCCATAGAATGTGGGGAATGGGATGAGGAGTGCATCAGGACGGGCCAAATTTGGTGGGGCAAAACCAAAGGTGATTGAATGGCGAATGAAGGAGGAAGTGTGGTTGAGCCATAATTGGAATTGGTATAGAAATTACGATTCCAGGTGAACTCCCCCCCGATGATGGCAAAGGAGGTGAGCTTTGTAATGGAAAAGCGCTAGTGGGGTTAGAGGGAAGTAGGTGTCGCTTGGCTTTCTCCCTTTTATGGTATCTCTTAGCTCGGTAACTCTCTCTCAAGCTATCTTGCCAATCTTTGGCACTTTGCATAAGTCCCCTTTCCAAGTAGGTTCGTGTCTCGCGGGACCAAGACCAAGTCAAGGTCCCACCGGGCGTGCCACTGTCTGGGAAATATCTGGACGAGCAAGGTGTGAGGTGAAAAAAAGAAAGAAGAACCACTGCCTCTATAGCCCTTCACCTCCCAAACTTGGAAAATAACAACACAACGGAGGCACCACCAGCCACCGGCTGGAACACTTCTCATGATTCACCACCCACCCACACCAGAAAGATAGCTCAAAACCACGATAGACAATTGATCATTCACATAAACATACAGAGCACCAACCACAATGTATAAACTCAGCAATTTCCCTTGTTTTTGTAGTTTAATAAAGTGCCAACTTCCACGTGAGAGCCACTCTGAGGTGTTTATTCTCAACTCTTAGCTAGCACCATTGCTACGAAGAAAGAGTACTTCGGAGCAAGAGATTCAAAAGTGGTTCACCTATTTGAACATGCTGGAGGTTACCATATTAATTTCTTCCATACGAATCAGGGTATGTTATTCCTCTATCTTGTTAGCTATATACATCTAATAGATAGCCTGGATGCCTTAGTTTTAGATATTTCTACTTTTGCAGGAACCTGCATTGGAGCCTTGCCGTTATAGAATTGGATAAGAGAATCATGTGGACTCTTAATTCAGTACCAAGATCACATCTTGAGTCAGGTCTATAAGTAAACATTCAAAGCACCTTTCTGTAGTATCTATGGCTCCTTGAAGTTGGCAATGTATTTTATTGTGAAAGCTTATTTATTATGCAGGTGTATAAAAAGGCTTCTTCATGTTCTTAGTTCCCTATATGGAGACAATGAACTGTACAAATCAGAGGTCAAGCCTGTTCAAGTGCCCAAGCAAGGAGACTCACACTCTTGTGGATGGAGATTGATGATACATGTAGAATATATTCTCTAGAGTACTAGTCTCTTCTCCATGAATCCCCTCATGTCCCAGGTAAGTGGAAGAATCATTGGGTGGACATTGATTTAGCTAGATTTGCGGTCTGACATTGTGAATTTTATTTTTCTAGACTGCATTACAGAATTATGATAGTAACTATGTGGAGCGGTACAGAGTGACCATGATACAATTAATACTAAAGAATAGCACAGAGATGTCTGAGGAGAACCAGTCGGAATTCCCCGATCCTGCAGACATCGAGGTGCTCCTTCAGGCTGTAGGGGACGAGGCAGAGCCCTCTGGGCACATAGAGGCAGAGCCAAGGTCCAAAATGTGGAGGTTAACATTGAACATCCCAAGGCTGATGAGGTAGAGCAAGCTGAAGAGGCAGAGCCGAAGCCTGAAGAGAAAAAAGACGAGAAGTAGCCTGCAGAGGATGAGGCGGGACCTAGTACTACGGAGGCAAACAATGAAGAACCTAAGTCTGATGAGGATGCCAAGGCTACTGAGGATCCCAAGCTTGATGAAGATGCCAAGGCTACTAAGGATCCCAAGCTTGATGAAGATCCCAAGCCTAATTTACCTAATGTAATGTAACCAACTCAATTTTAAGAATTGTTTCTATTAGCTTTTTTTGTCCCTTAACAATGATTATAGGCTTCAGTCATATTCAGATTGATTATAATCATGTCAATAATGGTTCCAGACACCGAGGAGGCTTATTATCTTGGATGTTAATGGATTGCTGCTCAAAATACAGCCCAAGAGCTTTGGACCAAGTGCTACAGGGAATTACAGAGTCAAAGAAATGCATGTCATGCTAAGGCCCAAACTGTATCAATTTATCAACTTTGTAACTAAGCACTTTAGAGTGGCCATATGGTCCTCAATGATGACGCATAATTTGAGGCCTCCTGTCATGCTAGTTTTGAGAGAATCTAAGATTGAGGAAACAGAATTGTATTTTGTATATGACCAAAGGCACTGTTACATTGACCCATGTGTTTTTCATCCCAACAAACCTGGGGTGCCCTTACTTATGAAGCGCTATGTGGATATCCAACAGCCATGTAATCCCACAAATACATTATTAATTGATGATACCCCCTGAGAAGGCTATGTACAATCCCATGGGAACATGGATATCACCCTTTCCTTTCGAAGGTAATGTAGATGATGTTTATTTGGAAGAATAATTGATTCCATATTTAGATGGATTGTACAAATCAAAAGACTCTGTACAAGATTATGTAATGAGAAATCCTTTTTTGTAATGTAATGTTTTCAACTGTTTTATTCTCTTTCAAGTAATGTGTCTTGGAAAATAGTATACATTGTATTGTTTTTTGAAAGTACTACATCGAAAAAAAGGCTCTTGATTAATTATGTTAAAAGAGTACATTCAAATTTGTAATGTCAAGTAGGAGTGTCATTAACAAGATAGACTTGAGTAATTATGTCGGAAGAGTACATTGGAGTGGGTCTTGTCAAGTAGGAATAAAGTGTGCCAGCGTGTCTTACAAGGATTCTTCGACAATATCCTTCCATAGCTATTGTAAATTACATTTTCCTCGTATAGAAATAATTGTCACCAGTGTTGAAGCTTCATCAATCACTTAATGTCTATGACTTTGTCGTCCATTGCACTTGTAGCTTCCTGATCGATTGGTACCAACTCTCCATTGATGTAAGGGGACTTGCTATATACCAGAAGGACAAGATAAAAGTTTGAGTTGCAATCATGTACTTCATAACTGCTGTCTCCAATGCAATGTTACAATGGATATCGTCAAAAACGTTACTCGGACATCCCTCATCAAGAAGTTTTGCTAAGAGGAATGTGTCCAAATCTTTGCAGACAAGCATGGTTCTCGCTATCTTCACCTGAAATAAGCTAAAAAGTTCCACAAACACAGTAATTGTTAGGTAAACAATAATTTTTACTACACGAGTTGGAATGCTCCCTCATACCTAGGGAGCATTGCACATCCTTGAAGAGCTTGCTCTTTGCTGATTCCATTACTAAGGAGTCTGGGATAGGCCAATCCATGTAGTTTCACTCATCTTGCAAAGGTAGCTCTTCCAAGCGGCCACGATTGTGTTTTTTGTTTAACAGACGGTAGAAATAATCATAGAAAAAGATTCCTGAATCTACAAGGCTTTTGTTGCTCATTCCCTCATACTGTAGCTGACTAATGTGTGCGTGAACCACATTCATAATTCCAATGATGCACTGAACTGCCTCCCACTCATATGATGACGAGTATACATCTGCAACCATAGACGCGGACAATTTACATAGTTCATTAGACCATTATGAGAAAATGAAAGATTGACAAGCGATAGATTTACTTACAGTTTTGTCTATGGGAGGGCAATTTTATGTCATCTGGATTCTCAAGCACAAGCTCATTATGCATATATATATGCTGCACTAGGACTTCCTTGATGGTTGTCTTTCCAGTCCCTATCATGAATCTTTGTCTTCCTTTCCATGACACCCTAAATGTATTCTTGTTGCTTGTCTTTCTTTTCTTCCTTGACTGCATAAGGACCCATGTGCCATATTAAAGACACTCTCCTCTAAATAATATAGGTAAAAGAGATGCATTTAATATAGCTATTTGTCTCTACTATTTTAGTTAAATCACTTTGATTAAGAAAGTTAATCCAATCCTTACACGGCCCTTTTTTTTTTATTTTTGCTCCTAATGGATGGAAAATTGGTAACATGCCATGTCATCACTAATTTGGGCACTTCTTGCTCGGAGGGTTCACCTAAAAAGGGGTTTTTAGGTGAGTTGAAATAAAGGGGTTTTTTAATTCAAACATTTAAGGTAATTTTACAGCAATACATTTATAGAAGGGGTTTTTTAAATCGATTTTGAAAAAAAAACTCGTAAGTCCATAAAGAAAAAGGGGTTATTTTATTCATAAAAAATCATAGTAGGTAAGGGATTTTTAATACCCCTTGAACGCATATGATACATAGGGTTTCTTAGTAGTACACCCCCTGAGACTTCTTGAATAAGAAAAATTAACCAACATGCTATATATCATTGAAAAGATCGCGACGAACTGTAGATTCCTTTTTTGGTTTGATTTGCAAAAAATTAACCATTAGCCCATTTTTTAAAGAAAAAGCTAACATAGCATTTCTTAGAGGGTTATTTTTTAGTCCAAAATTTGCTTATAGCTAGTTGGCTTGATGATGAACAAGGGACATATTATGCAATTTATTATGTCTACTCTCTACAAAAGGTTTGCTATATCATTGAGATACTAGTGAGTTACAAAAGAGCATCGATGTCTCCGTCATAATAATCCTCTGAAATTTCGAGGGTCAATCACACAAGGCTCAACATTTGGTTTTGGTATAGCCAAGTGGTGTTTTCCCTCATAATACGAGGGAAGTGTTGTATAGTGTGAGAAGAGCTGAGAAAGTGCTTATTATAACTTTTGTAGCAAGCAGTCGTAGCATTGCTAAGGCAGCATTGCTAATGTGTCAGAAAAGAGTTGGGGGCTGATTCGTTACCTTGAAACTCTAGTGCCACAATATTTGAAGCCTAGCTAAAGTGTCACTATTAGCAAAACTTCAACAAGAATCGAGGTTTTAGTGAGGTGGCCCATCAAATTTTCCTTCAAAGCATGCTACCTTTTGCAAAGTGTCTCATAAAAAGCCTTGGTATGCTGTGATAGTGATACTATTGTAGTGACGCCATTCATGTCAAACTTAATTTACATCATCTTGATTAAAGTGTGTTATCAATGCCAACGCCTTCATTCCGGTGAGGACAACTTCCTTCAGTGATGTTTTGTTGAGATTAATAGAGCACAAAGCTTTTCAAAAATTACTTAAGAAATTGGATCCTCAATTTCCTCACCGCCCTTCTCTCCGTCCCCATATTAGGTGCCGGCATATGGCTTGCAACCAAGCACAGCATAGACTGCATGCGATAGGTCTCCATGTTCCTGATTTGATCGATATAAAGTTGCGACCTACATCTAATTTTTGAATCATTTCATGATAGTACATGGTGTGCCTCAGGGATTGGTATGACATCATCCAAAAAAACGATAGTACATGGTGTGCCTCAGGGATTGGTACGGCACTATCCAAAAAAATGGCCCTGTGTTACAGAGATTTATAATTCCTCTTTATGGCTAGTTGGATTGATGAACAAGCGATTGCAATTTTTAACTCCTTGCAATGCCACTCCTTGGCATTGCAATAGGATTAAAAAGAGAATTGGATTTGGTTATATCACAGACATGTTGTAAAAAGAGAATTGGATTTGCTTATATCACAACCTCAGCCTACATAGACACACATAGTACATATAATTCTTAACTCCAAGTCCACACATAGTACATATAATTCTTAACTCCAAGTCCACACATAGTACATATAATTCTTAACTCCAAGTCCACATATAGCACATAAAAAGGATTCTAAACATGATTTGGATGAAACTTGCAGGCTTTAGTGCTATTGTAGTTAGTTAGATATTCACAAGAATGGTCATGGCATTTTTAAAAAGGAGATGCATGAATGCGTAAAAGATAAGACAAAGGAGCATATATAGTAGGCTAGTATCTATGGCAATATATGATAGAGGGAGAGGGTACCAAACTACCTAGAGGGTGGAGGATCATCTTTATGTCAACAACTGTAGAGTCATGTGTGCATGCATGTGTAATATGGAAATGAAGAAAGCTAGAGAGAGGCTGCTGTGAGAATAGGCTCTCTACCAAAAAAGATAGTCCCTAAGAAGAATTTCTATAAGCTTTTAATAAATGTGGACATGGGATTAGATATGAGGCTTTTATCAAGGTTCATTGTTGCAAGGGGGAAAGAAGGGTGTCTCACAATGAATTGCTTAGAAGCCTCACAAATTTTTAATTTTTGTATTAGCCTTTTCACCCTTTGCAAATATTCAATCTACTCCTGAGCAACTGTTTTTAGCCCCATGCACATTTTAATTTGGTAGAAAGTTGTTGCCTTATGAAAGGAAAATTTCATGATATTTTGAGAGGATGGAGAGTTATGAGATCAAAATCGGCTTCTCTATTAAGCTCTAAGGAACGCGGCTGATTTATTATAAATGCACTGTTACACGTGACAACCTGTCCATACCTAAAAAGAACCCGCATTGTCCAAACTAACATTTTCAAACTACAGATTTGCTCTCCTTCATCGCCGCCTCTTCCAACAAAGCACTAAACCTAAGTGCAAGGAGTAGATAAGGAGCACACACGGGTGAAGGAAACCAGCCAAAAAGAAGACTCACTTTTTCAAAGGTGAGTCAGTTTGTCCTTTGTCCTTTCTCTTTCCTTTCATTTGTTTATGCTATTGTCTCTTTCCTTTATGTGTTTGTATTCGTCCTTCTCCTTCTCTGGTTGCTATCTGGTGAACGATTGTGACAATGGGCGACAGTGGGCTTTTTATAAGGACGATTTGTCGGAGGTTGGTCGCTTTCAAAAAAAAATTCACAGGTCGCGTGTACGAACGCGTGTATGCCTGCGTGTATTCTATCTGCACAGATGTTCACGCGCATATACACGCATTTTTGGACGGGTGTATACATGCATTTTTGGACAGGTGTATACACGCGACTATCTTTCACCCATACTATGGTCTTAGAGCTGATAGGTGGCTTGGATGATGGTATTTGTGTTTGTGCTGATTCACTTGGTACTAATGTGGAGGTGAACTATGGCTTATGTGATGTTGAATACAAGTATGCATCTTATGAGCTTTAATATGGGGAGGAGATTCAAGAGGTATGCTATCATGATGACTTATCTCTCAATGTGAGTCAAGAGACAGCCCATGATGTACATGAGGAATGTACATGAGGATGGTGATAGTCATGCATGCAATAATGTGTGTGCAACCTTTGAAGATAACCACACAAGATGGATGTTGTGGTGATAGTGATGTATTTTTTGAAGAGTTGTAGGAGGATAACTCTATAGTTCTAAGTGTTGTTGAAGATGTGAATTCTCTAGATAGTGATGTCAGTTTGATGGTGGAAAATCATATGTGCTAGCTTGCATTTGTGCTTTGATGCAATCATGTATATACTTTTATTTTTGCAGATTCTTTATGGATCCAGGTTCTTCATCTGATCCATTTGCGTACAGCACTTGGTTGATGGAGATGCTAAATCATTTTGGATGCCATCCTGATCCAGTTGAGCTTACAGAGTACATGTATCCCATCCCCCTCCTTCCATGCCTGGTATCTATACCCTGCCCCCGAGTATCCACGCCACTCCACTGCCGTCTATGCCTACGAGTCCGACGAGACGGCATGCAGCTTCTCCTCTTCCACGCCCACCGAGGAGACATACCCCATCCCAGACACACTCACGCACACCCTCCCAGGCACAGTCACGTCAAGGCTCACAGCCACCATCACGTACTCCCTCAGAGCCACCGTCACATTAGGGCTCACAGCCACCGTCACGTAGACAATCCCCCAGTCGTGACTCCACCCACAGCAGTAGGAAGAGTGGGAGTGGAGGATGTGGCGGGTGCTTTGGTGGGGGAGGTAGTAGGGCACGCGGTGACAGAGGAGATAGAGGGAGAAGAGTTAGAGGAGACAGTGAGGATGAGGAGGAGATGAGAGAGGTGGAGGGAGTGATCTGCTATGATGTGACGGATAGGGGCGGGATAGTGATGGATGCAAGGGGGAAAGAGGTAATGGAGTACATGCGTGGGGTAGTATCAAACTTGTATAGAAATTGTTTTATTAGATTTAAAGATCAAAATAGCCGATTAGTTGGGGAGGTGATAGATGTTGTACATAGTCGGTACCCCAATCCCCCACATGCAACATTCTCGGCGGACGTATGGGGAAGGACGCGAATAAGGGAGATCTTAAGTAATAAAAGATCTCACCTTAAGAAACTCGCGTACGATGATGGGCTCAATGTAGCTGCGGGTGGCTATCCTGCCAAGAAACCTGCCACTGCACACAAACGCGAGTGGAAGGAGGCAAAGAAACGAGCAGAGGGTGGCATGAAGAGCAGGCAGCATGTGGAGGCATGACGGATCCAGATGGAGACCATTGGATCTTCGCATTTCGGATTTGGTGGCGTCGAGTCATGGGAGGTAGAGTTCGTAAAGTATCTTGCCACTTTATTTGATTGTTTACTTAATTCATTGATTCTATGATTGTTTTAATCTTACAAATTGTGTTGATTATGATACAGCGACGGGTTACGGGGAGGAAGCCCACAGCCCCCGATACTGGGTATGCTCACCGGGCATAGCAGATGTGACACGTGGGCCCTCTTCAGAGCCGAGGGACGTATTACGGACGCATAGTTTGAGATGGCCATGAGGCCATACGGTCGACAGGTACTTGAAAACTCTAAACGAATGATTTTGGTTTATTGAATTACATATATATATACTTATATACTATATATTACTTGAACAGGTACAAGCTGCTGCTGCACCTGCTGATGATCCACCCGCCACCACTGCAAAGGGTGGACGTGAGAACTACTCATCGGACATTCCGACCGATGTGAGCTCATCTGATCATGGAGGGAGCAGCGAGTCATCATCTGGGTCTGAGTAGTACTCAGACTTATAGTATCACATTCCATATTGAGGATGTGGTTGTATATATATTTTTGTAACTGAAGCCATGGGCTACTTCGACATATGGACTCCCTTGTATATATGTGTACACATAAAGTTTTGATAGTAATATTGAATCGTGAATTGATAGTATTGCATTCATGTCTGTCTTGAATCGTGTATTGACAATGTATGCATTCATGCCGTTCTTGTCTTAAATCTTCCTCGAGGATGGTGCAATGCACCCAAAAAAAAAATCCAGAGAGTGTTATTGGGGGTGCTGGAATGCTGGAACAGCATTCAAGTACCAAATAGCACTCTCTGGATTTTTTTCTTTTTGCTCTCTGTTCGCGTGTATAGACGCGTCAACTCTGCAAAAAGTCGCGTGTATAAACGCGGATACCCTCTGAAATGCGCGTGTATAGATAATCTGTGTAATACGCATGTATAAGTGCGGCTAAATTGCCGAAACGTGTGTATACACCCTCCTATCACCGTGTCTAAGTGCAGGTCATTTTTAGCGGCTAGGAGCACGGGTATGAGCCCGATCCCTTGTAGTAGTGAAAGAATATTTCACAAGGAGAAGTATTCATCCTCACAAAGATCTACATGATGAGGTTGAAGCTCAAAGGCTATGTGCAAAAGGAAAGAAGCATGTAGATTTGTGGGTTCAAGGAGTTCTATACCCTCTTGACCCATCAACTGGTAAGCCTCCATCATTTAGCACCTTTTCTTGCATGATCTTGTTTGATTCGTTCGGGATGGTAGAGAAGGCTTATTTAGGTATTGCTCAAGATTGAATAATCAAGCTACTATTTTCCATTATCAACACATAAATATGGTTGAAACTATGCTTGGTGTGTACAAGCAATCCGTTAAGGGACTAGAAGACATCATGATCTCACAAACTCAACATGTAAATGTGTTAAAAAGGCTACTTCAGTCATCTCATGAAGAGGTAACAAAGCTTAGAGAAACTAACCAAAAATTAGAGGAACATGCACTCCAAAAAACCCAACTAAAAAGCACTCCTTTTGGGTTAGGATTGAGATCTAGATAATTTAAAAGTGTTACATCCCTAGCCACACATGGGGGTGCTAAGAAGAATTGTGCACCTGCAATCTGTAGGAAGTCAAAAAGTCTCTCTATTGGTGTTTCCCCTGTCACGGGAACACCTTCATCACTTGACCCATCTCTATGTAGTAAACCTTGAATCTGGCCAACAACACCTCTAAAGAACCCTACAAGGTTGTAGCTTATGAGCACACAATAGAAGCTAAGATTTCAATAGCTAAGGAGAGTGTTGGAAAAACGGTGTGATTACCACAATCCAATTGATCAGGATCCCCATATTCACGTCATTTTTCTATCGTTGATGAAGTAGTTGTGGAGGCACAAAAATGCTCATGGGTGCAACTATGGGGGTGGGTGGGACAACCAAGTAGAAATTGTTTGTCAAGAATACCTCTCAATAACCCTGGCAAGGTGTAGCACAAGAGAAGATAGGATTTCGGTTGCTATGGAGAGTTGGAAACACGGCGTGAATACTGCAATAATCTAAATGACCAAGATCCACTTATTCACGCCATTTTTCTACAGTTAATGGAGAAAAATACGAGACACAAGAATGTTGTTGGGTGTAGCTAAGGGGGCTAGGGGCATCAAAGTGGGTTGGGGAAAAGGGTAGCTCAGGGGGCAAAGGGCAAAGGGCAAAGGGCACCGTGTGGCAAGGAGAGTTGGAAACACGGCACGAATACTACAATCCAAACCACTAGGATCCACCTATTTGCGTCGTTTTTCTGTAATTGATTGAGAAAAATACTGGGACACAAGAATCCTGTTGGATATAGCTGAGGGGGCTAGGCGCACAGCTCAGGGGGCTAGGGGAAAAGGGCAGGTCAAGGGGATGGGGGCAAAGGGCAGCTCAATGGCAACGGGCAAGTCAATGCCAACGGGCAGCTCGGAGGCGAAATTATTTCTCCCAGATTTACCAGATATTTATAGCGTCATGAGGCCACATGGCAATGGTACAGACACAACATTGCCACACCATGTACTTGCACCCTGCAATTCGCACCTGTGAAATAGCCCACATGTGGGAACCCACATGTTGATGTGCGGTCACATGTGTGAGTGACATGTGTGTGGCGGCCGCACGTGTGAATACACGTGTACATTTACCCTCTCTTCAGAGGGGGTCTCCCAGTTCTCCAGCAGTTGCTTCGTCTAGTGCACCACCTACCACCACTGATAACCCTTCGATTAATATGATTGAGTTAGATTTATCACCCATGCGAGCCATCACACGAAAGGGGAAAGAGAAGGTTGTTGATGAGGAGGGAGATCCACTGATAACCCTTCGATTAATATGAGTTAGATTTATCACCCGTGCGAGCCATCACACGAAAGGGGAAAGAGAAGGTTGTTGATGAGGAGGGAGATCCCGAACCTGTTGTTGCTCGTTGTTCCTGTTGCCGACCCTTTACCTCAACCTCGCCACACTCGTCCACGCCCTACTCCAAGTAAGTTGTTTTCCCCCATTCTACCACCAGGACCACTTTGATTGCTATCCTATTGGTCTTCACCTACATCAGCCTACTATTGGTCTCATTAGAATCACGACGTGATATATATATATACTAGAGGCAATGGAATTTCTCCTTGTTTTGCTAAACCACATCTCTAAGAGGGAACTCTACACATTCACCTAATGGATGAGCAATGAAACACAACAATCGTGGGGTACTTACTAATGCTTCGAGCTCGTGTCCCTTGAAGCCTCCAAGCTCCCATATATGCTCCAAAGTCCAAGCTCCACCTCCTCACTGTCACCATGGAGTTGCTCACACCATCACATAGGCCAATCACACTCTCTCATACAAGCATAAACACACAAACATGAGAGAGGCACAATGCTAGAATGCTCTCTCTTCTCACTCTCGCACAAGTACAAACGAAGAGCTCTCAATAGCACAAAGGGGATTGTGTCCTTTCATTTTGAGAAAATACCTTATATACAATTGGCCCTTATTCACACTTGGGCGCCCACCAAAACTTACTAACTAGGCCTTGGGTGGCCAATGTCTCATAATGTACAACCTTTATAGTGCCTTTATATAACACTTATTAATGTCCTCAATTGAGGATCATGGTGTGGGATTAACATTCCCCCTTTCCTGAAGTAGGTTCTGTCCTCAAAACTTGTTACCAAGGTCTGAAGACCTGGTCACTAAATTCATGGGCGATAGAATTTGCGGCGAGACTGGAGTTTTCTGAGTGTGTGTTGGAATGCCGAATGGGACTTCTAGAACCCGGTGTCGATCATGTCTTCAAATGTTATGTGCATATAACCTGGAAGACATCTTAGATGATGGTAATATATCATTATACCTCTGTCTCTTGGCCCTTGGTTCATGTCGAGCTGTAGATGCTGAGCCTTGTAGAAGCCATCATAAGGTTCTCTAGGTTGGTCTATCAGAACCACTAATAACTTCATGAACCAGACACTAGCTACAATTGCAGGATCTGGTATATTTTGCCAAGTTCGGATCGAACTAAGTAGTTGTTGTCTTTGTGCCTAAATACTGGCAAATGTTGCTGGGTTAAATATTGAAAAATTGTAGCAGATATGAGAATCCCTCTCTTTTGCTACTTGAAACTCCAGCGGTGTCCACCTCCTCTTGATAGGCATGTATAGTGGATCCACTCGTAATGTTACCGGCGCACTCATGTAAATGCTACTGTATTCAGTGACTGTTAGAAATTCCTTTCTCCATGAAGGTTGCACTCCAAAATCCTACAGTTGTGGTGCCTCTTAATTTGTGCATATGGTAGTGTATTCACCTCTTGTGTGCACTCGATGTTTCCTCCTCCATCTTCTGTAATAACTGACCATAAAAGTAACCATGCAAATTTCCAACAAGTCTGAGAGATGGGGGTTTGCCAGCTTTGTGTGTTTTGCCACATTGGACCATAATGTTCCTTCTCCAGTCAATAGCAGTAATTCCTATAATTATTAGTGGCCCGGAGAGGCTACGGCACATAATGTTGCCAAGTGGGGGTGACCGCAGAATATGCCTCTGGGAGAATCTTGCTTGTAGGATTGAACGGGGTAATATGCACTAGGGCATTGAACATAAGCTCTGGCTTTAACATTGGATTGCCTTGTTGTATGAATTCTTCATATTCTGCAGCTGTCATGGAATCCAAAACATTATTATTAGTGTAAGGTGTAATATTATAACTGGAGGCAGAATATGTACCTCCTGAGGCTGCCTTGGTGGAGATGGAACAGGTGCTAATATCTCCTCGAGGAGGGTGAGAGTGTTATTGAGAAATTCTAATTCTGGTAGGAAGAAGGAAGTGTAGATGCATCTAGCTTGTGAAGAAGTAGTAGGAGGTGTGCTTGGATAGGGATCAAGAAGCCTACTGGCGATATTAGTATACACAAGATAGGTGTTTTTAAAAAAAGAAGATGGATCCTCATCCTCACCGCCGCCGTGACCTGAACTAGGGGGTGGGTGGCTAGGTTTGTGAGCTTCAAAGAAGGTTTGAATTTCAGGAATTTCTTCATTATCCACATCTGGGTAATTTATGTGAGTTGCATCAAAATTATTGCTTACGATGGTATGCATAGCTTCTATATGCTTATGGATATTAGTATATAGCTTAAGGATGCCCACTGGGAGTGATATAAGGTAGACCCACAAAGATTTAAATGTTGGTGGTATTATATACTTCTAACCACCCGTGACTAACTACCCATTGATAAGTATTAGCCACAACCTTGTAGTTAGCTGGTGTTGTTGGTATGTCATCTAGAACAAACAGGTCAAATTTGTCGACCCTGTTGTCCAAAATTTTTGAATTTTGTATGACGGGACACCAACTACGGAGGTTGAGGACTATTGGATGCAAAGGATAAAAGAAGATATCTTGTGGGTTAGTTAATAAAAGATCCCCCATCAAATTGCCCATAATGATGGTTGGGTCAGCATCGCGCTCGGTATTTTATTTAATAAGGGTTAATTCTCCTAAACCTATATCTTCAGCTAAGTTAATGTCATATTGAAGTAATGAGAGTGTTAGTGTAGACAAAAACAAGGTAAGAGTTTGAGAAGGGGGGCCGAGGAGTTACTGGCAATTGTTCCGATTCCCAGGCGTGCTCAAGGAGGGTACATAAGTCATTTGTGGGCTCCTGTCTTCGACTCCTTTCCTGTATGGCTAGTTGGCAGGCCAGTTCTTGCATGCGGATATCAGCATTGCTAAGCTCTATAGAAATGGTTGTTTCTTTGATCATCCGTTTAGCATCGAGCGCTTTGAATCTTCTTGTTGCCACTTCTTGTGCTCTTCTGGCAGTAGCTTCTCTTTGATTGGCGTCAGTAATTTGAACTACCTGTTGTGTTGCCAATCTGTGTGCATCCTGTAATTGGTTTTCTAGTTGTAATATTGTTTTTTGGCTTCTTTGCACCGTTGTTTGGTTCGTGATGATTATTTAGTGAGAGCTTTTAGTTTTTCTGCATGTGCTTTGTTAACCTACTCTCATTCCTGTTGCAGTCCTTGTACTCTTTCTTGTTCTTCTTTGCGAGGAGCACTATCTGTTGTCGAAGCATATCTGCAATATGCTTTGCGCTCTCTTGGTACTCCTCCATTTCCTTGGCATGCCTAGTTGTTGTTAGGCCCTTTGTGTGAGCTATCTCATTTTGTATCTGCTCCTTTGCTTGCTCTAGCCTTGCATTCAAGTCAATATTCTCTTTTATTTTTTGTACAATGGTTTGACTCAAAACCAAGTTATTGCTCTCCAATGTGCTCTCCAATGCGTTGTATCTTGTTTCCTGTTGTTCTGCAGCTTGTAAACTCCTTATGATTACTTCTTTATAAGTTTCCTCTACTGCTGCCAAGGTATCTTTCACACTTTGTGTTTGGGCATTGGCCTCTTGTAGCTAATTCCGTAGGCTGGTGTTCCTGTCGTGCAACATGTGTGTTGTCAACAAATGGCAACGCCATACCTTCTGTTCCTATTCCTAGTTGGTACTAGTGGCCGCACTGCACTTATTTTTGTATGGGGATCATTGAGGAGTGTGTCGAGGCCTTCCAAGGTATCCTGGAGGAATTGTTGAGAATCCATCTCCTTGAAGGAACCAAGATGCGACAGTGGCTCGTCTTCATCCAATCTTCTTTATTTGCTTGGCATGGACATTTCTAGGGAGTGTGGCCTCTTACTAGATTCTGTTGGCATCACTAAATCTTGTTGTGCAACTGATGCCTCCTCGTGTACTGGTCTGTCCAAAGTATGATCTTTCAGTGTTTGTGCTCCAGTTTCCTCTATGTGCATCTCCGCTAGTTGTGAATCCTTTAGTGGGTTGCTCACCTTGGACTGATGTGCCTTGAGATAATTTTCCATTTCTTTGTGCATAAAAAAGGCCCAATCGTCCTCCTTTTCTTCACATTAGGACATTTTGGAGGTCATTCTCGTAGGGCCTTTTAGTAGAGAGAGAAAAACAAGCGCATCCATTCAGGAAGAAGACAACGTTACGTTGAAAAATAGGTTATTTCTTTTTTCTAAATCCAAAAACTCTTCTTTCTCACATCAAATGTACTCTACTTACACTTGATATTCACTTTTCACACCCAAATGCATTAAACACACGTGCACTATTGTAGGGAGGGAAACTTCTATTCGAGTCCATGTATTAAATACACCTTTTTGCAAAGGAGGGAAAATTCCCCCCTCTCAAACTTCCTCTTGGCCTTAAACAATATCTTACGCTCTTTTCATTTCCTCTACCTTCTGCTGCACTCCATTTTCTGAAGCTTCAGGCTTCTGTACCACATTCCTTCTTGAAACGATAGGTAGCAAATCTCGTTTTATATCATCCTAATTTTTTCCCACTAATGCCATCATAGATGATTCAATTCCGAGGGCAAGGAGACCAAGATCATCAATGTTCCCTATACTTGTATCAAAAACTCTCAATGCGCAAAATCAGTGGACTGAAGTGCTAATCACCACATGGGTCCTTATGCAGTCAAGGAAGAAAAGAAAAACAAGCAACAAGAATACATTTAGGGTGTCATGGAAAGGAAGAGTAAAAGACTTCAAGATAGAGACTGGAAGGACAACCATCTAGGAAGTCCTAGTGCAGCATATATATGTGCATATAATAAGCTTGTGCTTGAGAATCCAGATGACATAAAATTGCCTTCACATAGACAAAACTGTAAGTAAATCTATCACTTGTGTCAATCTTTTATTTTCTCATAATGGTCTAATGAACTGTGTAAATTGTCCACGTCTATGGTTGCAAATGTGTATCCCTCATCATATGAGGAGTGGGAGGTAGTTCACTACATCATTGGAATTATGACTGTGGTTCACGCACACATTGGTCGGCTACAGTATGAGGGAAGGAGCAACAAAAGCCTTGTAGATTCAGGAATCTTTTTCTATGATCATTTCTACCATCTGCTAAACAAAAAACACAATCGTGGCCGCTTGAAGGAGCTACCTTTGCAAGTTGAGTGGAACTACATGGATTGGCCTATCCCAGACCCCTCAGTAATGGAGTCAGCAAAGAGCAAGCTCTTCAAGGATGTGCAACGCTCCCTACTACGAGGGAGTATTCCAACTCGTGTAGTAAAAATTATTGTTTACCTACCAACAATTACTATGTTTGTGGAACTTTTTAGCTTATTTCAGGTGAAGATAGCGAGAACCATGCTTGTCTGCAAAGATTTGGACACAATCCTCTTAGCAAGACTTCTTGATGAGGGATGGCCGAGTAAAGTTTTTGACGATATGCATTGTAACATTGCACTGGAGACAGTAGTTATGAGGTTTGTCCTTCTGGTAAAGCAGGTCTCGTTACATCAATGGAGAGTTGGTACCAATGGATCAGGAAGCCGCAAGTGCAATGGACGACAAAGTCATAGACATTGACGTGATTGATGAAGCTTCAACACTGGTGACAATTATTTCTATACGAGGAAAATGTAATTTACAACAGCTACGGAAGGATGTTGTAGATCAGTTTGAAATAGCAATCAAGACACTTGTAGAAACAATTGTCTGCCTAGGAGAACAAGGACATAACCTTCTACCTACTAAGACTTTTTGCTTCATGTAATTCGTACATTTACTAATTAATATGATGTAAAATGATTATTAATATGTTTCTTTATATGTAAAGCATATTTTGTTTGCACATGGCCCATACTTTGTGAGGAACCAAGGGCCTCTTACTACATGGAATACTCAAGGCATGGGAAAATCACACTATGCCACACGTATCAACTATTTTTGTACAACTCAACATGGTAGCGGAAAAAAAAAACAAACAAAAAACAAATATAGTACAAAAGATTTTCAACACATTCTCCGAAGGCAAATGTAACGATACAATAAAATTCTTAAAAAATCAAGTTAGTTTATACAACACAAAAACAATCATTGTTATTAGCATTAATATATTATAAACACTTATCATGCTAAATAAAGTGTTTCTTTATGTAGGATGGTGATTGAGAAGAAGAAAAAGTCAAAGTGACACAAATTGTAATAAGAATTGTTCTCAATATAAGTAAGAAAAGACTTTTAAAAAGTCTTCTTTTTTGCTTCAACTTTTTGTCTTCCTCAAAGAGACTCCCCTCCTTTTTGGGGTTTTCTTTGGGCAGTTGTTTGCCCTCATCTTCGGATAAGTGTTTAGCCTCATCTTCTTCGGGTAGTTTTCCTCTATAACTTAATAGCTTTTGGCATTGATAACCTCCAAGAGCATGGGTGTTCAAATCAGGAACCACCTTTGCATAGCCGCATAACACAAAAAATACCCTGCCCTCAATGCGTGCACAACCCTAGTGCATATCTAAAAATACATAAAGCTTCTTGCTTCTCTATCAGAATAGTCTTTTTTGCATGTTGTTGTATCCTCCCATGTCCTAAGTAGACAGAACCTTTAAGGCCATAAATTGAATGTGTGGATCATCTGAATATTTTGATGGTAAATGATCAACACGCTTGGAGGTATCCTTGAAATATAGTGGCTGAGGGGGGCTGAGTGTCTGCCAAAAAAACTTCGTTTACCTCCACCTTGGGATTTTGTTTTCTCTATTTTCTAGGAGCCATTGAGTGTAATTATAATTGATATCAAGAAAAGAAAGACATGTGTCTTGAATTCCATGCTTGGTATTCATGAAGAAGCCAAATTGTAAGTTTTTAATTTTAATAGAGATTTCAATTTGTATTAGATTGAATAATTTATGTGGTTTGTTATTTTGCAGGGCATCTAAATGCATAATAAGCACATTAGAAACACTCCATCCTCCACTCCTTTTTAACAATAAAACTCCACATCATTTTTTCATTTTGCCTGCAAGTTATAATAACATAAATGATAACTTTTAAGTTTGTAATAATAAAGCTTTAGCTAAAAGTCTAAACAAGGACTATCATTACCATAAACTAATGGAAGCTCATGTGAATGGAGAGTGGTCGCAAAACACATGGAGATACATGCAATCAAAATTTCTAGTAGACATATTAAAAAGAGTAGCCTATGAGTATTTTCGATAGACACATCAAAAAGAGTTGTGAAAAAATTAAATATTTTCCTTGGACTTTCATATTCTACTAATATATACTAAGATTTTCGTCATAATGTTTTGTAGTTCACAACTTCATGTTATTCAACAACATACATTTGGTGGGTGAGAGCAAAGGCGATCATATTAATGCTCAACAATAGTGTGGATCTTCCCGCAGATCTAGATTCACCACAACCATCAATCCCACCTATAATGGCAAAGAAGCAATCAAAAAAGACAGGACCTATCATGTCTCCATCGAATCCTAGGAGCCTTCCTATGCATTAGGCGTTAAATTTGGGTCTTGGAGCATATAAGAGAGTCTCATTTTGATGTGATGGAGGCCATGAAACTTTCTAATATCATGAAGAAGACATAGATACATATCTTTTAAAAGTCTCATGGCCATTGGATATTTTGCTACATCATGGTACTAAGCTTTAAACCCCAACTTTTAAGCCTTGGAGTCCTTATAAAACCTTTTAGAGCCTACAAGAGGGCCTTAGAGCTTAATAGAGAAGCCGATTTTGATCTCATAACTCTCCATCCTCTCAAAATATCATGAAATTTTCCTTTCATAAGGCAACAACTTTCTACCAAATTAAAATGTGCATGGGGCTAAAAACAGTTGCTCAGGAGTAGATTGAATATTTGCAAAGGGTGAAAAGGCTAATACAAAAATTAAAAATTTGTGAGGCTTCTAAGCAATTCATTGTGAGACACCCTTCTTTCCCCCTTGCAACAATGAACCTTGATAAAAGCCTCATATCTAATCCCATGTCCACATTTATTAAAAGCTTATAGAAATTCTTCTTAGGGACTATCTTTTTTGGTAGAGAGCCTATTCTCACAGCAGCCTCTCTCTAGCTTTCTTCATTTCCATATTACACATGCATGCACACATGACTCTACAGTTGTTGACATAAAGATGATCCTCCACCCTCTAGGTAGTTTGGTACCCTCTCCCTCTATCATATATTGCCATAGATACTAGCCTACTATATATGCTCCTTTGTCTTATCTTTTACGCATTCATGCATCTCCTTTTTAAAAACGCCATGACCATTCTTGTGAATATCTAACTAACTACAATAGCACTAAAGCCCGCAAGTTTCATCCAAATCACACTTGAAATCATGTTTAGAATCCTTTTTATGTGCTATATGTGGACTTGGAGTTAAGAATTATATGTACTATGTGTGGACTTGGAGTTAAGAATTATATGTACTATGTGTGTCTATGTAGGCTGAGGTTGTGATATAAGCAAATCCAATTCTCTTTTTACAACATGTCTGTGATATAACCAAATCCAATTCTCTTTTTAATCCTATTGCAATGCCAAGGAGTGGCATTGCAAGGAGTTAAAAATTGCAATCGCTTGTTCATCAATCCAACTAGCCATAAAGAGGAATTATAAATCTCTGTAACACAGGGCCATTTTTTTGGATAGTGCCGTACCAATCCCTGAGGCACACCATGTACTATCGTTTTTTTGGATGATGTCATACCAATCCCTGAGGCACACCATGTACTATCATGAAATGATTCAAAAATTGGATGTAGGTCGCAACTTTATATCGATCAAATCAGGAACATGGAGACCTATCGCATGCAGTCTATGCTGTGCTTGGTTGCAAGCCATATGCCGGCACCTAATATGGGGATGGAGAGAAGGGCGGTGAGGAAATTGAGGATCCAATTTCTTAAGTAATTTTTGAAAAGCTTTGTGCTCTATTAATCTCAACAAAACATCGCTGAAGGAAGTTGTCCTCACCGGAATGAAGGCGTTGGCATTGATAACACACTTTAATCAAGATGATGTAAATTAAGTTTGACATGAATGGCATCACTACAATAGTATCACTATCACAGCATACCAAGGCTTTTTATGAGACACTTTGCAAAAGGTAGCATGCTTTGAAGGAAAATTTGATGGGCCACCTCACTAAAGCCTCGATTCTTGTTGAAGTTTTGCTAATAGTGACACTTTAGCTAGGCTTCAAATATTGTGGCACTAGAGTTTCAAGGTAACGAATCAGCCCCCAACTCTTTTCTGACACATTAGCAATGCTGCCTTAGCAATGCTGCCTTAGCAATGCTACGACTGCTTGCTACAAAAGTTATATTAAGCACTTTCTCAGCTCTTCTCACACTATACAACACTTCCCTCGTATTATGAGGGAAAACACCACTTGGCTATACCAAAACCAAATGTTGAGCCTTGTGTGATTGACCCTCGAAATTTCAGAGGATTATTATGATGGAGACATCGATGCTCTTTTGTAACTCACTAGTATCTCAATGATATAGCAAACCTTTTGTAGAGAGTAGACATAATAAATTGCATAATATGTCCCTTGTTCATCATCAAGCCAACTAGCTATAAGCAAATTTTGGACTAAAAAATAACCCTCTAAGAAATGTCATGTTAGCTTTTTCTTTAAAAAATGGGCTAATGGTTAATTTTTTGCAAATCAAACCAAAAAAGGAATCTACAGTTCGTCGCGATCTTTTCAATGATATATAGCATGCTAGATAATTTTCCTTATTCAAGAAGTCTCAGGGGGTGTACTACTAAGAAACCCTATGTATCATGTGCGTTCAAGGGGTATTAAAAAATCCCTTACCTGCTATGATTTTTTATGAATAAAATAACCCCTTTTTCTTTATGGACTTACGAGCTTTTTTTCAAAATCGATTTAAAAAACCCCTTCTATAAATGTATTGCTGTAAAATTACCTTAAATGTTTGAATTAAAAAACCCCTTTATTTCAACTCACCTAAAAACCCCTTTTTAGGTGAACCCTCCGAGCAAGAAGTTTCCAAATTGGTGATGACATGGCATGTTACCAATTTTCCATCCATTAGGAGCAAAAATAAAAAAAAGGGCCGTGTAAGGATTGGATTAACTTTCTTAATCAAAGTGATTTAACTAAAATAGTAGAGACAAATAGCTATATTAAATGCATCTCTTTTACCTATATTATTTAGAGGAGAGTGTCTTTAATATGCCATCCATCACGTATCTATAGTCTTTAATTCACATATCTTTTTGGCGACCCTCTTACCTACTTTAGTACACATTTTTCAAAATTAGCTAATTTTAAATATTTGAATACATGACCCTCTAAGAAATGCCATGTTAGCTTTTTCTTTAAAAAATGGGCTAATGGTTAATTTTTTGCAAATCAAACCAAAAAAGGAATCTACAGTTCGTCGCGATCTTTTCAATGATATATAGCATGTTGGTTAATTTTTCTTATTCAAGAAGTCTCAGGGGGTGTACTACTAAGAAACCCTATGTATCATATGCGTTCAAGGGGTATTAAAAAATCCCTTACCTACTATGATTTTTTATGAATAAAATAACCCCTTTTTCTTTATGGACTTACGAGTTTTTTTTTCAAAATTGATTTAAAAAACCCCTTCTATAAATGTATTGCTGTAAAATTACCTTAAATGTTTGAATTAAAAAACCCCTTTATTTCAACTCACCTAAAAACCCCTTTTTAGGTGAACCCTCCGAGCAAGAAGTGCCCAAATTAGTGATGACATGGCATGTTACCAATTTTCCATCCATTAGGAGCAAAAATAAAAAAAAAGGGCCGTGTAAGGATTGGATTAACTTTCTTAATCAAAGTGATTTAACTAAAATAGTAGAGACAAATAGCTATATTAAATGCATCTCTTTTACCTATATTATTTAGAGGAGAGTGTCTTTAATATGGCACATGGGTCCTTATGCAGTCAAGGAAGAAAAGAAAGACAAGCAACAAGAATACATTTAGGGTGTCATGGAAAGGAAGACAAAGATTCAAGATAGAGACTGGAAAGACAACCATCAAGGAAGTCCTAGTGCAGCATATATATATGCATAATGAGCTTGTGCTTGAGAATCCAGATGACATAAAATTGCCCTCCCATAGACAAAACTGTAAGTAAATCTATCGCTTGTCAATCTTTCATTTTCTCATAATGGTCTAATGAACTATGTAAATTGTCCGCGTCTATGGTTGCAGATGTATACTCGTCATCATATGAGTGGGAGGCAGTTCAGTGCATCATTGGAATTATGAATGTGGTTCACGCACACATTAGTCGGCTACAGTATGAGGGAATGAGCAACAAAAGCCTTGTAGATTCAGGAATCTTTTTCTATGATTATTTCTACCGTCTGTTAAACAAAAAACACAATCGTGGCCGCTTGGAAGAGCTACCTTTGCAAGATGAGTGAAACTACATGGATTGGCCTATCCCAGACCCCTTAGTAATGGAATCAGCAAAGAGCAAGCTCTTCAAGGATGTGCAATGCTCCCTAGGTATGAGGGAGCATTCCAACTCGTGTAGTAAAAATTATTGTTTACCTAACAATTACTGTGTTTGTGGAACTTTTTAGCTTATTTCAGGTGAAGATAGCGAGAACCATGCTTGTCTGCAAAGATTTGGACACATTCCTCTTAGCAAGACTTCTTGATGAGGGATGTCCGAGTAACGTTTTTGACGATATCCATTGTAACATTGCACTGGAGACAGTAGTTATGAAGTACATGATTGCAACTCAAACTTTTATCTTGTCCTTCTGGTATATAGCAGGTCCCCTTACATCAATGGAGAGTTGGTACCAATCGATCAGGAAGCTACAAGTGCAATGGACGACAAAGTCATAGACATTAAGTGATTGATGAAGCTTCAACACTGGTGACAATTATTTCTATACGAGGAAAATGTAATTTACAATAGCTATGGAAGGATATTGTCGAAGAATCCTTGTAAGACACGCTGGCACACTTTATTCCTACTTGACAAGACACACTCCAATGTACTCTTCCGACATAATTACTCAAGTCTATCTTGTTAATGACACTCCTACTTGACATTACAAATTTGAATGTACTCTTTTAACATAATTAATCAAGAGCCTTTTTTTCGATGTAGTACTTTCAAAAAACAATACAATGTATACTATTTTCCAAGACACATTACTTGAAAGAGAATAAAATAGTTGAAAACATTACATTACAAAAAAGGATTTCTCATTACATAATCTTGTACAGAGTCTTTTGATTTGTACAATCCATCTAAATATGGAATCAATTATTCTTCCAAATAAACATCATCTACATTACCTTCGAAAGGAAAGGGTGATATCCATGTTCCCATGGAATTGTACATAGCCTTCTCAGGGGGTATCATCAATTAATAATGTATTTGTGGGATTACATGGCTGTTGGATATCCACATAGCGCTTCATAAGTAAGGGCACCCCAGGTTTGTTGGGATGAAAAACACATGGGTCAATGTAACAGTGCCTTTCGTCATATACAAAATACAATTCTGTTTCCTCAATCTTAGATTCTCTCAAAACTAGCATGACAGGAGGCCTCAAATTATGCGTCATCATTGAGGACCATATGGCCACTCTAAAGTGCTTAGTTACAAAGTTGATAAATTGATACAGTTTGGGCCTTAGCATGACATGCATTTCTTTGACTCTGTAATTCCCTGTAGCACTTGGTCCAAAGCTCTTGGGCTATATTTTGAGCAGCAATCCATTAACATCCAAGATAATAAGCCTCCTCGGTGTCTGGAACCATTATTGACATGATTATAATCAATCTGAATATGACTGAAGCCTATAATCATTGTTAAGGGACAAAAAAAGCTAATAGAAACAATTCTTAAAATTGAGTTGGTTACATTACATTAGGTAAATTAGGCTTGGGATCTTCATCAAGCTTGGGATCCTTAGTAGCCTTGGCATCTTCATCAAGCTTGGGATCCTCAGTAGCCTTGGCATCCTCATCAGACTTAGGTTCTTCATTGTTTGCCTCCGTAGTACTAGGTCCCGCCTCATCCTCTGCAGGCTACTTCTCGTCTGTTTTCTCTTCAGGCTTCGGCTCTGCCTCTTCAGCTTGCTCTACCTCATCAGCCTTGGGATGTTCAATGTTAACCTCCACATTTTGGACCTTGGCTCTGCCTCTATGTGCCCAGAGGGCTCTGCCTCGTCCCCTACAGCCTGAAGGAGCACCTCGATGTCTGCAGGATCGGGGAATTCCGACTGGTTCTCCTCAGACATCTCTATGCTATTCTTTAGTATTAATTGTATCATGGTCACTCTGTACCGCTCCACATAGTTACTATCATAATTCTGTAATGCAGTCTAGAAAAATAAAATTCACAATGTCAGACCGCAAATCTAGCTAAATCAATGTCCACCCAATGATTCTTCCACTTACCTGGGACATGAGGGGATTCATGGAGAAGAGACTAGTACTCTAGAGAATATATTCTACATGTATCATCGATCTCCATCCACAAGAGTGTGAGTCTCCTTGCTTGGGCACTTGAACAGGCTTGACCTCTGATTTGTACAGTTCATTGTCTCCATATAGGGAACTAAGAACATGAAGAAGCCTTTTTATACACCTGCATAATAAATAAGCTTTCACAATAAAATACATTGCCAACTTCAAGGAGCCATAGATACTACAGAAAGGTGCTTTGAATGTTTACTTATAGACCTAACTCAAGATGTGATCTTGGTACTGAATTAAGAGTCCACATGATTCTCTTATCCAATTCTATAACGGCAAGGCTCCAATGCAGGTTCCTGCAAAAGTAGAAATATCTAAAACTAAGGCATCCAGGCTATCTATTAGATGTATATAGCTAACAAGATAGAGGAATAACATACCCTGACTCATATGGAAAAAATTAATATGGTAACCTCCAGCATGTTCAAATAGGTGAACCACTTTTGAATCTCTTGCTCCGAAGTACTCTTTCTTCGTAGCAATGGTGCTAGCTAAGAGTTGAGAATAAACACCTCAGAGTGGCTCTCACGTGGAAGTTGGCACTTTATTAAACTACAAAAACAAGGGAAATTGCTGAGTTTATACATTGTGGTTGGTGCTCTGTATGTTTATGTGAATGATCAGTTGTCTATCGTGGTTTTGAGCTATCTTTCTGGTGTGGGTGGGTGGTGAATCATGAGAAGTGTTCCAGCCGGTGGCTGGTGGTGCCTCCGTTGTGTTGTTATTTTCCAAGTTTGGGAGGTGAAGGGCTATAGAGGCAGTGGTTCTTCTTTCTTTTTTTCACCTCACACCTTGCTCGTCCAGATATTTCCCAGACAGTGGCACGCCCGGTGGGACCTTGACTTGGTCTTGGTCCCGCGAGACACGAACCTACTTGGAAAGGGGACTTATGCAAAGTGCCAAAGATTGGCAAGATAGCTTGAGAGAGAGTTACCGAGCTAAGAGATACCATAAAAGGGAGAAAACCAAGCGACACCTACTTCCCTCTAACCCCACTAGCGCTTTTCCATTACAAAGCTCACCTCCTTTGCCATCATCGGGGGGGAGTTCACCTGGAATCGTAATTTCTATACCAATTCCAATTATGGCTCAACCACACTTCCTCCTCCATTCGCCATTCAATCACCTTTGGTTTTGCCCCACCAAATTTGGCCCGTCCTGATGCACTCCTCATCCCATTCCCCACATTCTATGGGACACCATTGGAGGATCCCACCGCTCATCTAAACAATTTCAAAATTGCTTGTTTGACCTCACACATCGTCGAGGAAGGACATGTGATGAATTACTTTAGCACTACACTGAAGGGTGAGGCCTCAAATTGGTTCGCCAAGCAACAACCAAACTCCATCCCAAACTTTGCCGATTTTGAGCAAAAATTCTTGGTTGAATTTCGAAGACCTCCAAACTTCTTCGCATTTTTTGAGCAATTACGCTCATTCAAGCAAAATCACCCGCATGAGACCGTGGAACAAGCGGCCACGAGGTTTAGGAACTTTGTTGATCATTACACTCCCATTTTTAACATCGACCCGCTCACCATCATGGACTCGTTTCTACGAGGCATACACCCTAGCATCCAAATTTTCGTTAGAGATCAAGCCCCAAATGACTTGAATACGGCCATCACTTTTGCCATTAATGTGGAGAGCTCTTATCGATGTGTTTACGAGCCACAATAGGCCACGACTCCATCTCCCTCGTATTATCCATGGCTAGCACCACATACTCCCATTTTGCCCTCCCTGCAACAACCTTGGCCAACCTCATCGTATGTGTCTCAACTTCAACCAACCTCATCGTATGTGCCTCAACTTCAACCAACTCAACCATTCCAATTTCCACGTGTTGTACCACCTCACCTTCAAGTAACCTCACCCGTTGTACCACCTCACCTTCAAGTAACCTCACCACCTCTTTTGCCTTTAGTACCCCCACCTTCTTCTAGCGTCGTGGCTCCCCTAACCTCTTCACAAAATCATGTTCCTGCCCCTCATGCTCCATCACCGTATGTGACTTACCCTGATTCTACTTCTACCACTCCACCACCAGCACATCACAAGGGGGGGGATGGGTATGAAAGCACCGCGTCTAGTATTGGGGATTTGAAAAACATGATGACAAATTACATGAACCAACTTAATGAAGATGTGAAGGCTATGACTCTTGATGTGAATTTTCTAAAGCGCCAACAAAACTTGTTGTCTGCACGTCGCCTTGAGCCTAATCCCACCAACATGGTGTGTCGAGCTTGTCATGTATCCGGCCATCTTTCCAAAGATTGCCCCACTGTTATTTGCACTTATGAGAAATGTTTGGGTAGGGGGCACACAGAGGATATGTGTTACATTAAGATGCGCCATTTGATGAATAGGAGCACCACTTTGCCACCCCCCGGCCCCATTAATCATCGTATTGGTGCCGAGAAACCCCCGGGCCCTAGTTGGACACTTCTTTAGAGGGGGTCTCCTAGTTCTCCAACAGTTGCTTCGTCTAGTGCACCACCTACCACCACTGATAACCCTTCGATTAATATGATTGAGTTAGATTTATCACCCGTGCAAGCCATCACACGAAAGGGGAAAGAGAAGGTTGTTGACGAGGTGGGAGATCCCGAACCTGTTGTTGCTCGCTGTTCCTTTGCCGACCCTTTACCTCAACCTCGCCACACTCGTCCACGCCCTACTCCAAGTAAGTTGTTTTCCCCCATTCTTTCTTTTGACCTTGTTTCTGCTCTTAATCGAGTAGAGCTCACCATGTCCCTTCCACAATACCTTCTCACTTCTCCTTCTAGCCGAGCCCTTTTGAGGAGGTACTGCAGAGCTTTGAGTTCTTCCCAGGGAGTGGGTCCTAATCTTCCTGTTGTTCAGAAAGTGGATTCCCTTCTTGTTGAGCTTGAGTGTCCTCGAGTGGAGTGCATGATCCACCAGCTCTAGTGATTCCACATGCTATTGTTGATGGAGGATCAGGCGTCAATGTTTTGAGTTATTCTACCTTTTCCAAGCTGGGGCTGTCTTTCAATGGAGTTCCTGCTACTAGTTTGCGTATGGGTGATCATCGACCCCCAGTGAGGGTTTCATCCAAGGTTTGCCAATCTCACTGTCGTCGCTGGGCGTATGGTGGAGATTGATTGTTATGTTTTGCAGCTTAGTCCAGGACCTGGCTAGTACCAGCTTCTTTTAGGGCGACCTTGGATATGGAAGACTGATTGTGTTATTGACATTCCTATAGGGCGGTTGCTTCTTGGTCGAGGATCTTTTCGAGCGGTTCTTCCTGCTTACCCTTCTTCTATTGTGAGCCTTGGGGTTACTACTGATGTTGAGAGTGATGGGGATGATGACCAGAGTTCTACCTCTTCATGTACACCGAGTTCCTATTGCATTGACCCTGATTCTGTTGAGATTACCCTTGATGATGATGAGGAGACCTCATCTTTGGCCAGAGAGGAGGATACTGTGAGAGTTCCTATATAAAGGGGGATGAGAAAGTTGTGCTTTTGGGAACTTCTTTAGATCCACCGTTGAGGGAGGAGATTATTGCTTTATGTCCGGAGTATCAGGACATCTTTGCATGGGATTACACCAAATTGAGAGGTTTTCCACCCGAGCTTGTTGTGCACCGCATTCCTCTTAAACCTGACATTACACCTGTGCGCCAACATCAGCGCAGATTGCCTGAGCATTATAGAGAGGGGGTTTACATGGAAATTAAAAAACTTTTAGAAGCGAGTTTGATTTTTCCTATCGATAACACTGAATGGGTGTCTCCTATTATTGTAGTCCCTAAAAAGAATAAGCAGCTTCGCATATGTGTTTATTATAAGTAGCTTACTAAAGCTACCATTAAGGACTACTACCCTTTGCCTTTTATTGACCAAATCCTTGACTCTTTGGTGGGGGGGAGATATATGCTTTCTTGGATTGCTTTTTTGGGTACAATCAAATGGCTATCGCTGATGAGGATAAGCTCAAAACCACTTTTACCACTATATTTGGCACATATGCATATCATGTCATGCCGTTTGGGCTTTGCAACAACGCGGGTGCTTCATATCAGTGCTATAAGCATGAATCCTTTCGTGATGATTTGACCGATTTCTTAAAGATCTTCATGGATGATTTGGGGATTGGGACCACGCATGATAAACTTGTTGCAGCCCCCCTTAGGTATGTCTTTTACAAGTGCCGTGAAAAATCAATATCTTTGAATGCAAAAAAGTGTGTGTTTGGGGTCACTTATGGCATTTTGTTGGGTCACCTCATTAGCAAGCATGGCATTTCTATGGATCCCAAAAAAGTCAAGGCTATTCTTGCATTTTTGCCACCCACTACCATGCATCAAGTAAGCCGCTAAGCACTATAGCCGCTTCATTAAAGATATGGCACATCTTATTTTACCACTGAATACACTTCTGCTGCGAGTTGAGCATAAGTTCATTTGGGGAGAACCTTAACAAAATTCTTTCTCTTCTCTTTAAAGTGCATTCACTACCGCCCCTATCCTCAAACCACCTGATGCATCCAAGCCTTTTCATTTATTTTCTTCTTGTTCTCATTTGGTAATATCCGCTTGCATTGCACAACTTTATGATTAAAAAATGCACCCCATTGCATATTATAGCCGCAAGCTTAAAGATGCTGAAACGCGCTACACATGGGTTGAGAGAGCTTGTCTAGCTATTGCTGAGAGTGCTAGGAAGTTTCGCACATATATGGCTACCCAGCACACCATCATCTATGTCTCTAAAGATTCATTGCACCTTTTATTGAATAAGTTAGAGCCCCCTGAGCGTATTATACGATGGATTGTCGAGTTGCAGGCCTTTGACTATGAGCTTAAATCTAAACCTCCTGCATTGTAAAAGTTAGTGGATTGCTTAGCTGATGTAATCCCATATAAAGATGAGCCTACTGCACCTGCACATGAGTTGTTTCGCATTGAGTATGCACATGAGTGGTATGACCAAATTGCTCATTATTTGTCCACACTTGAGTTTCCTTCTGACATGAGCAAAGCCGCGAAGAAGAAATTAGTTACGCATGCTCAAAAATTCACTATCATTGATGGGTCTTTGTATACGACAAGGGGTTTGAGGGCATTTATCGCTGATGTGTTGCACGAGAGGAAATTCCACACATTTTGAAAGAGTGACATGATAGTGCATGTGGAGGTCATTTCACTGGGAAACTCACTGCATTGAAAATTTTGAGAGCTGGGTATTGGTGGCCATCTGTTTTTGAAGATTCATTTGAGTGGTGTAAAAGATTCATTTGAGTGGTGTAAAAGATATGTTTGCCAGAGAGCCACCCGCCTTGAGAATCGTTTGCACCCTAATAATCCTATTCTAGCTGCCCTTCCTTTCGACGAGAAGTGGGGGATTGACTATGTGGGCCCTATTACACCTACTTCCAGGCATGGGAAATCTTATATCATTGTTGCTACTACTGATTACTTAACTAAGTGGAGTGAGGCTAGAGCTATGAGAAAGATGATGCACGCGCTACTGCTACATTTTTGACTGAGCATATCATTTGTCGTTTTGGGGCACCTGCTGAGTTAGTTTTTGATAGGGGGTTCCATTTTCTTAATGATGTCATTGAGGAACTCACTGCTTATTTCAATATCTGTCATGATAAAACCACCCCCTACAAACCTTCTACTAATGGGCAAGTTGAGAGCACAAACAAAACTTTGGTCACTATCCTTAGAAAAACTGTGGACACTCATAAAAGGGATTGGGATGAGAAGTTACCAGTAGTTATTTTTGGGCTTATAACACTACTTTCAAGGAAGCCACGGGGTTCACTCCTTTCTCTTTAGTTTATGGGCAAGAATGTGTGTTACCTATTGAGCATGAGTTGGCGAGTTTGAGGTTTTTGCATGAGCACACACTACCTTTGGAGGAGCGTTTGCAAGAGAGATTGGGCCCTTTGGAGCATCTAGATGAGTGGAGATTGAGAGCCTATCTACATCAAGAGGTTGCTAAGAAACGTCAAACCAAGCAACGTGATAAGAAAGCTAAAACCTATTCTTTTGAGAAAGGGCAATTAGTTCTTCTCTATGATGCACGTCATGAGATTTTCCCTGGGAAGTTGAGCCATTTATGGTTGGGTCCTTATCGCATTGTTGACGTTTATCCTCGCAATAAAGTCCAGCTTGCAGAAATGGATGGGACATGGTTCTCTACCAAAACCAATTTTGATAAAATTAAGCCCTATTGGATGTGATTGCATTGACTTTTCCGTTATGAGTTGCAGGTGATGTTGAATCTACCATGCCTTTTTGGAGTCTATACTTTGATAGAGCATGTAGGGGCAAGGACAAACTTGGTAGTTGCGGCATTGTCATATATCCACCTGGAGGGAATGCTATTCTTTTGGGAGTTCTTTTGGGAGATCATTTGAGCAACAACATTGCTGAATATCAAGCACTTTTGATTGGTTTGAGAGCACTACTTCTTTTGGGAGCATCTCATGTTCATATCTATGGAGATTCACAACTCGTGGTCCACCAGTTTCATGGCCAAGCCTGCACCATCCACCCTTTGATGCACTACTATAGTCTTTTATCCCATGACCTCTTCACCCATTTCACCTCTTCTTCCTTGACCTTTTTGCCTGGTCATGGAAATCATGTTGCAGATTCCTTAGCTTTGATGGCCCTTTTTGGTTCCTTTACCCAAAATTTTGATCGTGCCTTGGTGGATACCCATTCCTTTGACATTGATCCTTGGGAAATAGTGCAAGACCTTAAGTGTTTGGGAGTTGAGGAGTTGGGTAGTCTTCTAAGGGTTTTCAAGTTATCCCATCCTTCCACTTTTGCTTCTCTCATTCTATCCCCATGACCCGTCGATTGATTCACTTGTCAGATGTTACCTTTCTCACTATAGATCCTAGCCATTTGCTCATGATCCTGTAGCCCAATGGATAAGGCACTAGTCTAACCGGAGATTCTGGGTTCACACTAGCCAGCTAGCTTTCCCCGCAGGACGCCACTGTTGCATTTTTTTCCCACCCTTCCACTATGTTTTGATGCATGAGCATATGCGTGGCAGCATGCGCATATTGAAGAGTGATGCCTTCACTTCGTACCCTCACTTGGTTTTCGCACACAAGCATTTTTTTTTTGGAGGCAAAGCTACCATCAAGGCGCCGCACTCAAGCATGTGTGGGACTAAGGGCTTGGCCCACTTTAATTTTTAAAGCTTGGAAACTTAGTTTTCTGGGAAAAGTGACGAGCAGCATTGGAAATGAATCTCCGCCAAGAAGTATGAAGCGAGACACTACCATGCATGCCTACATCGAAGCGTCGCCAACCCGCACGTGTGCACTTGAAGAAAGAGAGAGTGCAGCCATTTTCTGGGCCGGCCCTTGTGCTGTGAGCAAGAGAAGTGAGGCAAGATTCGCTAATTGTGCTGCTGCAACCTGTCGCGCCGAGACTGTGAAGAAGAAGGAGACGAAGTCGCACGCTCCCTCACACGTGAAAAAAGAGAAAGCGGAAGAGTGAAGGGGAGAGAGAGAGAGAGAGAGAGAGTGACTCATCCCAGCTACATTGCAGGGAAATGACCTTCGTATTATACGTTTTTTTTAGAACATTGTCTCTTTTCCTTGCATGTGAAGAGGGAAGCGGAAGAGGAGTAATAAAGAAGCACGTGCGACTCTCGGCAGCAAACAGTAACATAGCTTCGCACTCACACACTCACATAGTCACGCGTTAGCAAGCCTCGTAAGTTGTTTGTATTTAAAAATTGAAAGCATTGTAAAATTCAATCCTTGAGGGCCGTGAGGGCATTGTTTCTCGTGGAGGGCACCATCGGCAAGCGCGCAAAAGCTTCGTCAACATCAAGCAAGAAGTGGCTAGATAAGATCTCTCTCTTTTCCTCATATAAAAGCTACATAAATTTGCTTTATGAATCAAACACGCGCACATCAAATTCAATATACAAGGCACATTGCACATAGACGTGGACAATTTACAGAGTTCATTAGACAATTATGAGAAAATAAAAGATTGACACAAGTGATAGATTTACTTACAGTTTTGTCTATGCGAAGGCAATTTTATGTCATCTGGATTCTCAAGCACAAGCTTATTATATGCACATATATATGCTGCACTAGGACTTCCTAGATGGTTGTCCTTCTAGTCTCTATCTTAAAGTCTTTTACTCTTCCTTTTTGTTGCTTGTCTTTCTTTTCTTCCTTGACTGCATAAGGACCCATGTGGTGATTAGCACTTCGGCCCACTGATTTTGCGCATTGAGAGTTTTTGGTACAAGTATAGCGAACACTAATGATATTGGTCTCCTTGCCCTCGGAATTGAATCATCTATGATGGCATTAGTGGGGCAAAATTAGGATGATATAAAACGAGATTTGCTACCCATCGTTTCAAGAAGGAATGTGGTACAAAAGCCTGAAGCTTCAGAAAATGGAGTGCAGCAGAAGGTAGAGGAAATGAAAAGAGCGTGAGATATTGTTTAAGGCCAAGAGGAAGTTTGAGAGGGGGGAAATTTTTCCTCCTTTGCAAAAAGGTGTATTTAATACATGGACTCGAATAGAAGTTTCCCTCCCTACAATAGTGCAAGCGTGTTTAATGCATGCGGGTGTGAAAAGTGAATATCAAGTGTAAGTAGAGTACATTTGACGTGAGAAAGAAGAGTTTTTGGATTTAGAAAAAAGAAATAACCTATTTTTCAACGTAACGTTGTCTTCTTCCTGAATGGATGCGCTTGTTTTTCTCTCTCTACTAAAAGGCCCTATGAGAATGACCTCCAAAATGTCCTAATGTGAAGAAAAGGAGGACGATTGGGCCTTTTTTATGCACAAAGAAATGGAAAATTATCTCAAGGCACATCAGTCCAAGGTGAGCAACCCACTAAAGGATTCACAACTAGCAGAGATGCACATAGAGGAAGCTGGAGCACAAACACTAAAAGATCATACTTTGGACAGACCAGTACACAAGGAGGCATCAGTTGCACAACAAGATTTAGTGATGCTAGCAGAATCTAGTAGGAGGCCACACTCCCCAGAAATGTCCATGCCAAGTAAATAAAGAAGATTGGATGAAGACGAGCCACTGTTGCATCTTGGTTCCTTCAAGGAGATGGATTCTCAACAATTCCTCCAGGATACCTTGGAAGGCCTCGACACACTCCTCAATGATCCCCATACAAAAATAAGTGCAGTGCGGCCACTAGTACCAACTGGGAATAGGAACAGAAGGTATGGCGTTGCCATTTGTTGACAACACACATGCTGCACGACAGGAACACCAGCCTACGGAATCAGCTACAAGAGGCCAATGCCCAAACACAAAGTGTCAAAGATACCTTGGCAGCAGTAGAGGAAACTTATAAAGAAGTAATCATAAGGAGTTTACAAGCTACAGAACAACAGGAAACAAGATACAGCGCATTGGAGAGCAATAACTTGGTTTTGAGTCAAACCATTGTACAAAAAATAAAAGAGAATACTGACTTGAATGCAAGGCTGGAGCAAGCAAAGGAGCAGATATACAAAAGGAGATAGCTCACACAAAGGGCCTAACAACAACTAGGCATGCCAAGGAAATGGAGGAGTACTAGGAGAACGCAAAGCATAATGCGAATATGCTTCGACAACAGATAGTGCTCCTCGCAAAGAAGAACAAGAAAGAGTACAAGGACTGCAACAGGAACGAGAGTAGGTTAACAAAGCACATGCAAAAAAACTAAAAGCTCTCAATGAAATAATCATCACGAGCCAAACAGCGGTGCAAAGAAGCCAAGAAACAATATCACAACTAGAAAACCAATACACGATGCACACAGATTGGCAACACAACAGGTAGTTCAAATTATTGACGCCAATCAAAGAGAAGCTACTACCAGAAGAGCACAAGAAGTGGCAACAAGAAGATTCAAAGCGCTCGATGCTGAACGAATGATCAAAGAAACAACCATTTCTATAGAGCTCAGCAATGCTGATATCTTCCTACAAGAACTGGCCTGCCAACTAGCCATACAGGAAAGGAGTCGAAGACAGGAGCCTACAAATGACTTACGTACCCTTCTTGAGCACGCATGGGAATCGGGATAATTGCCAGTAACTCCTTGGCCCCCCTTCTCAAACTCTTACCTTGTTTTTGTCTACACTAACACTCTCATTACTTCAATATGACATTAACTTAGCTGAAGATATAGGTTTAGGAGAATTTATTAAACAAAATACCGAGTGCGATGCTGACCCAACCATCATTATGGGAAATTTGATGGGGGATCTGATATTAACTAACCCACAAGATATCTTCTTTTATCATTTGCATCCAATAGTCCTCAACCTCCATAGTTGGTGTCCTGTCTTACAAAATTCAAAAATTCTGGACAACAGGGTCGACAAATTTGACCTGTTTGTTCTCGATGACATACCAATAACACCAGCTATCTACGAGGTTGTGGCTAATACTTATCAATGGGTAGTTAGTCACGGGTGGTTAGAAGTATATAATACCCACCAGCATTTAAATCTTTGTGGGTCTACCTTATATCACACCTAGTGGGCATCCTTAAGCTATATACTAATATCCATAAGCATATAGAAGCTATGCATACCATCGTAAGCAATAATTTTGATGCAACTCACATAAATTACCCAGATGTGGATAACGAAGAAATTCCTGAAATTCAAACCTTTTTTCAAGCTCACAAACCTAGCCACCCACCCCCTAGTTCAGGTCACGGTGGTGAGGATGAGGATCCATCTTCTTTTTTTAAAAACACCTACCCTGTGTATATTAATATTGCCAGTAGGCTTCTTGATCCCTATCCAAGCACACCTCCTACTACTTCTTCACAAGCTAGATGCATCTACTCTTCCTTCTCCCCACCAGAATTAGAATTTCCCAATAATACTCTCGCCCTCGAGGAGATATTGGCACCTGTTCCATATCCACCAGGAGGTACATAATCTGCCTCCAGTTGATAATATTACACCTTACACTAACAATAATGTTTTGGATTCCATGATAGCTACAGAATATGAAGAATTCATACAACAAGGCAATCCAATGTTAAAGCTAGAGCTTATGTTCAATGCCCTAGTGCATATTACCTCGTTCAATCCTACAAGCAAGATTCTCCCAGAGGCATATTCTGCGGTCACCCCCACTTGGCAACATTATGTGTCGTAGCCTCTCCGGGCCACTAATAATTATAGCAATTATTGCTATTGACTGGAGAAGGAACATTATGGTCCGATGTGGCAAAACACAAGAAGCTGGCAAACCCCCATCTCTCAGACTTGTTGGAAATTTGCATGGTTACTTTTATGGTCAATTATTACAGAAGATGGAGGAGGAAACATCGAGTGCACACCAGAGGTGGATGTGGCATATGGAAATCCAAATTGTATGATGCCACGTGCATCCACACCTGGGAGCGTAAATGTACATGTGTATTCACAAATGCGGCGGCTGCCACACACATGTCACTCACACATGTGACCGCACATCAACATGTGGGTTCCCACGTGTGGGCTATTTCACACGTGTGACCGCACATCAACATGTGGGCTCCCAAGTGTGGGCTATTTCACATGTGCGAACCGCAGGGTGAAAGTACATGGCGTGGGAATGTGGTGTCCGTACCATTGCCATGTGGCCTCACAACGCTATAAATATGGTAAATCTGGGAGAAATAATTTCGCCTCTCCGAGCTTCCCGTTGGCATTGACCTGCCCGTTGCCATTGAGCTGCCCTTTGCTCTCTAGCTTTCTTCATTTCCATATTACACATGCATGCACACATGACTCTACAGTTGTTGACATAAAGATGATCCTCCACCCTCTAGGTAGTTTGGTACCCTCTCCCTCTATCATATATTGCCATAGATACTAGCCTACTATATATGCTCCTTTGTCTTATCTTTTACGCATTCATGCATCTCCTTTTTAAAAATGCCATGACCATTCTTGTGAATATCTAACTAACTACAATAGCACTTAAGCCTGCAAGTTTCATCCAAATCACACTTGAAATCATGTTTAGAATCCTTTTTATGTGCTATATGTGGACTTGGAGTTAAGAATTATATGTACTATGTGTGTCTATGTAGGCTGAGGTTGTGATATAAGCAAATCCAATTCTCTTTCTACAGCATATCTGTGATATAACCAAATCCAATTCTCTTTTTAATCCTATTGCAATGCCAAGGAGTGGCATTGCAAGGAGTTAAAAATTGCATAGCATGTCGCTTGTTCATCAATCCAACTAGCCATAAAGAGGAATTATAAATCTCTGTAACACAGGGCCACTTTTTTGGATAGTGCCGTACCAATCCCTGAGGCACACCATGTACTATCGTTTTTTTGGATGATGCCGTACCAATCCCTGAGGCACACCATGTACTATCATGAAATGATTCAAAAATTGGATGTAGGTCGCAACTTTATATCGATCAAATCAGGAACATGGCGACCTATCGCATGCAGTCTGTGCTGTGCTTGGTTGCAAGCCATATGCCGGCACCTAATATGGGGATGGAGAGAAGGGCGGTGAGGAAATTGAGGATCCCTATCAGATGGTTGCTCACGCCCATATTAATCTGCTTTGATTCAATCAAACTGATCACTGCACCTGCTATAAGCTAGCGAAGTGTGCCGGATCGATCACAGATGGAGCTGAATTTGCAGAGGTGATCTCCAAGAGCTAGAGGAGCTGTAACGTACGTAGAGTTCAAGCAGAGATTGTATGTGATGCGTGTAAGGGTGTGGGTGCGGGGGTGGACGGAGCGAGAGAGAGAGAGAGAGATCTTGGCCTACGTTCATGAGCAGAGAGAGAGAGAGAGATCTTGGCCTACGTTCATGAGCAGGTGGCTATCAGCCTATCCAGACGGAGCGTGTGCCAACGCGCCTAAAGTCTGTACAATGTAGGACCTTGTATCGTTGACGATGTAAATTCCAATTCTCAATTCGAGTTGTGCTTTCCTACACGCCTCAATTTTTTAACGATGAAGGTTGGGCATTCTCTCGCTTACCCCAGGTTTTTTGCCTATAGCGAAGCACTAAGAACAAGAATAAGGAATGGGTAGTCTATGCCATTGAGGTAGAAAATGATACTTGACCCAATTTCTTAAGTAATTTTTGAAAAGCTTTGTGCTCTATTAATCTCAACAAAACATCGCTGAAGGAAGTTGTCCTCACCGGAATGAAGGCGTTGACATTGATAACACACTTTAATCAAGATGATGTAAATTAAGTTTGACATGAATGGCGTCACTACAATAGTATTACTATCACAGCATACCAAGGCTTTTTATGAGACACTTTGCAAAAGGTAGCATTCTTTGAAGGAAAATTTGATGGGCCACCTCACTAAAGCCTCGATTCTTGTTGAAGTTTTGCTAATAGTGACACTTTAGCTAGGCTTCAAATATTGTGGCACTAGAGTCGCAAGGTAACGAATCAGCCCCCAACTCTTTTCTGACACATTAGCAATGCTTTCTTAGCAATGCTACGACTGCTTGCTACAAAAGTTATAATAAGCACTTTCTCAGCTCTTCTCACAGTATACAACACTTCCCTCGTATTATGAGGGAAAACACCACTTGGCTATACCAAAACCAAATGTTGAGCCTTGTGTGATTGACCCTCGAAATTTCAGAGGATTATTATGATGGAGACATCGATGCTCTTTTGTAACTCACTAGTATCTCAATGATATAGCAAACCTTTTGTAGAGAGTAGACATAATAAATTGCATAATATGTCCCTTGTTCATCATCAAGCCAACTAGCTATAAGCAAATTTTGGACTAAAAAATAACCCTCTAAGAAATGCCATGTTAGCTTTTTCTTTAAAAAATGGGCTAATGGTTAATTTTTTACAAATCAAACCAAAAAAGGAATCTACAGTTCGTCGCGATCTTTTCAATGATATATAGCATGCTAGATAATTTTCCTTATTCAAGAAGTCTCAGGGGGTGTACTACTAAGAAACCCTATGTATCATGTGCGTTCAAGGGGTATTAAAAAATCCCTTACCTGCTATGATTTCTTATGAATAAAATAACCCCTTTTTCTTTATGGACTTACGAGCTTTTTTTCAAAATCGATTTAAAAAACCCCTTCTATAAATGTATTGCTGTAAAATTACCTTAAATGTTTGAATTAAAAAACCCCTTTATTTCAACTCACCTAAAAACCCCTTTTTAGGTGAACCCTCCGAGCAAGAAGTTTCCAAATTGGTGATGACATGGCATGTTACCAATTTTCCATCCATTAGGAGCAAAAATAAAAAAAAGGGCCGTGTAAGGATTGGATTAACTTTCTTAATCAAAGTGATTTAACTAAAATAGTAGAGACAAATAGCTATATTAAATGCATCTCTTTTACCTATATTATTTAGAGGAGAGTGTCTTTAATATGCCATCCATCACGTATCTATAGTCTTTAATTCACATATCCTTTTGGCGACCCTCTTACCTACTTTAGTACACATTTTTCAAAATTAGCTAATTTTAAATATTTGAATACATGACATACTTCTCTCTTTCATACGGCATGACGTGAGTTTTTTCCTCTCTTTTATTTTTACTATCTTTTTTATCTCCCCGCCATCTCTTGCTTTCACTTTGGATCATTTTTGTTGCTATGGTGACTCCAAGGGTTGATTCACACTTTAAAAAAAGACACCATATCAACTTCGTACTCGACAAAGAATATTTCACAAGGAGAAGTATTCATCACAAAGATCTATATGATGAGGTTGAAGGTCAAAGGCTATGTGCAAAAGGAAAGAAGCATGTAGATTTGTGGGTTCAAGGAGTTCTATACCCTCTTCACCCATCAACTGGTAAGCCTCCATCATTTAGCACCTTTTCTTGCATGATCTTGTTTGATTCGTTGGGGGATGGTAGAGAAGGCTTATTTAGATATTGCTCAAGATTGAATAATCAAGCTACTATTTTCCATTATCAACACATAAATATGGCTGAAACTATGCTTGGTGTGTACAAGCAATCCGTTAAGGGACTAGAAGACATCGTGATCTCACAAACTCAACATGTAAATGTGTTAAAAAGGCTAAGAGGTAACAAAGCTTAGAGAAACTAACCAAAAATTAGAGGAACATGCACTCCAAAAAACCCAACTAAAAAGCACTCCTTTTGGGTTAGGATTGAGATCTAGATAATTTAAAAGTGTTACATCCCTAGCCACACATAGGGGTGCTAAGAAGAATTGTGCACCTGCAATCTGTAGGAAGTCAAAAAGTCTCTCTATTGGTGTTTCCCCTATCACAGGAACACCTTCATCACTTTACCCATCTCTATGTAGTAAACCTTGAATCTTGCCAACAACACCTCTAAAGAACCCTACAAGGTTGTAGCTTATGAGCACACAATAGAAGCTAAGATTTCAATAGCTAAGGAGAGTGTTGGAAAAACGGTGTGATTACCACAATCCAATTGATCAGGATCCCCATATTCACGTCATTTTTCTATCGTTGATGAAGTAGTTGTGGAGGCACAAAAATGCTCATGGGTGCAACTATGGGGGTGGGTGGGACAACCAAGTAGAAATTGTTTGTCAAGAATACCTCTCAATAACCCTGGCAAGGTGTAGCACAAGAGAAGATAGGATTTCGGTTGCTATGGAGAGTTGGAAACACGGCGTGAATACTGCAATAATCTGAATGACCAAGATCCACTTATTCACGCCGTTTTTCTACAGTTAATGGAGAAAAATACGAGACACAAGAATGTTGTTGGGTGTAGCTAAGGGGGCTAGGGGCATCAAAGTGGGTTGGGGGCAAAGGGCAGCTCAGGGGGCAAAGGGCAAAGGGCAAAGGGCACCATGTGGCAAGGAGAGTTGGAAACACGGCACGAATACTACAATCCAAACCACCAGGAGCCACCTATTTGTGCCGTTTTTCTGTAATTGATTGAGAAAAATACTGGGACACAAGAATGCTACTGGATATAGCTGAGGGGGCTGGGGAAAAAGGGCAGGTCAGGGGGATGGGGGCAAAGGGCAGCTCAATGGCAACGGGCAGGTCAATGGCAACGGGCAGCTCAATGGCAACGGGCAGCTCAATGGCAACGGGCAGGTCAATGGCAACAGGCAGGTCAATACACTACAAGACACTGCTGCCATACACGCGTTCCATACACGCGATAAGTTACGGGCGCGTGTATGGTCGCACATGTATATGAATAGTATCGAGCGCGTGTATATTGGCATATAAATTTGCGTGTATTGAACTTTAAGAAATGCGTCTACCATCGCGTGTATATTGGCATTTAAATTCGCGTGTATTGAACTTTAAGAAATGCTTCTACCATCGCGTGTATATTGGCATTTAAATTCGCGTGTATATTGGTTTAAGAAACGCGTGTATAAGCACGTGTAAATACACGCAATGATACACGCATCAATACACGCGAGTGCTTTATTAAGAAAAACTAAATTCCTATCATTACACAATCCCACTACATGCATTTACAACAATGAAAATCATGAGATGATAATTAAAAGACAACATATACAATAGAAATGTCATCAATTTAGAACGATACAGTGATGGATTGGTTAGGGTTTGATCTCATCTTCAATAAGATCCATCCTTGCCAAACGATCAACATCAATATCCATTTGATCAATTTGTAAGGCTACGATTAAATTTATTCCACTATCGATATTCTGTCCATTGATAATGGTATCGATGTCCTGATCATCCTCATCAACATCACCATCATCCTCAATGGTAGGGTCATTCTCGTGATCATGAGAAATGGCACGCTCATCCTCATTATCATGATCATCTCTTATTTCTTGATCATCGATCACAACATCTTCATTGGCATGTTCGACATCATCTTCATTGCGGCTTGTTACATCCTCCATATGCTCCATATCAGTGAATGTATTATACATCACTTTGGAACGTGGTGCAATAGGGATGACGTACCACCATTTAATGTCATGCACCATTGGTAGATAGATAACCTACTCAAATACACATACTGTAGTAATTAATTAGCATATCAAAAGTCAAGGGATACGCAAGCTTAGATATATATGTACATGAAACACATTAGTAAAAAAATGCATACCTGCTCACATTGTTGTGGCAACCAAAACATACACAAAAAGAAGCGACGAAGGTCAAGCCTAAATATGTCTTGGATTGTGCCACAATAATCATCCATTTTTCCATTAGCTCCCTCAAAGCTACTAATGACACTACAATCTTGTGTATTCCTCTTTTCATCAATTCTTTGTGTTCGAAAATGCTTGCCTTCACACCATATAGCATTGAACATAGTGCACTGGACCAAAATAGAAGCAATATTTATGTAAGCAATGTGAATAAATATTAAAAGAAAATCACTTACAATTAATGCAAAACATTAGTTCTATGTACCTTTAACATGCATCCTCATGCATACTCCCATTCTTCCGCCGTGATATGCAGCCCCTCGTCGCGCTCTGCTCTCTCCATTTCCTCATGCAACCAATCAACATGGATATCATTCGAAAGTGTTGCTAGATGCTTAGGATACGCCTTACGAGAGCCATGTTACCTCCGAAAGAGAGCTCTTTCTGCTTGCCTTTTTGTCTTTGCATCCTCATATCTTGTAACCCATCTGCTCATCACATCACTATTAAGGATGCAAGTGAAATTGAGATCATCAATCAATGTTATGTTAATTACTTTACTCTGTCCTTTTCCTTGAGGCACAATAGAGGTCATCCTCAAGTCCTCTTCATTGCTCCGTAGTCACGAGATGTCCACCTGACCAAGAAATTCTGAAATATATACAAGAGACTCTTGTATCAACCAACCCTCGGCCATGCTTCCTTCGGGCCTTGCACTTTGCCTCACAAAGTCTTTTAAGGTCTTCATGAAGCGCTCTAGGAAGAACATCCAACGTGCATGCACAGTGCCACATAAAGCAATTTCATCCACTAAATGCACAATGAGATGTAGTTGACTTGTGAGAATGGTTCGCGGCGGAAAAGTCTCCTCTACCAAACAAACCACCTCCACTGCCATAACACACGCATCATCCAACGTGGCTGGATCAATTGCTTTGGAACTAACATATCTGAAAAATAAATGAATAGTACGTTATACCTCATGCACGTTCATTTTGCAAGGTATAATGAAGGGTGATCTGACATGGGTTTTACATACCTCACAAGCTCGCCCATCTTATAAATACATTTTTTCAAACTCTTATTTGCACAATGGTCGATGCTAGTAGGTAGTATGAACTACGCACATAAGAGCACATGTATGTATGGTTTATGGCATTACAAAATTTAATTTCAACGTACAAGACTTGGAAAACACTTACTTGGAGCATCTTGTGTCAATCGTGGGACTTCAACCCATATAGTTGCTCAATGCCTCTTTTCTTAGTGGTTGTAAAGGCTCCCTTCAATGATCTCATGCATCCAGTGGGAGTACGAAAAGTGGTGATGGCTTGCTTTACCTGCTTCTCCTCTTTCTTTGATATAATCCATGGTGCAGGCGGAAGATGAACGTGCCCACCCTCCTCTCGTGGACAAGCTTGACGCATACGTCCTGCGACCCGTAAGTCCTCCCATACGCTAACATTGTCTCGTTTACCAATAACATGTTCCCAAATACCAAATCCCATATTCTTGAAGATGTGCATGGGATCAAGAAGATGGTTGATCTTAAGATGGGTCCAATATGGTAGCCGAAAAAAAATGGAGCACCTACACAAGGGATTGCTCTATGTGACTTTAATCCAATTAGAGACTACACAAAACAAGATTGAAAAACATTACTATACCTGTTCATGCCATCTGGAGGAAGAATATTTGTAGACTCCCAAATACGCTTCCAATCTTTTGCACGAAGTGTTTGTGGAGGAATGTTACTCTTACTAGCAACATATTTAGGATGATCTGACGGAAGAAATCGATGATGATTATCGAACATGGTCTTACACAAACCGTCAGCATACTCGTACTAACGAAGGGCCACAAACAGGACATGCATGTTTATCCGATGTTTTCAAACCTGTTAAAATATAAATATAAGTTAGAATAATAAAGTCAATAGTTATAATTAATATAGCCAATAGTATTAGAGTAGGGAGGTAATTAGAATTCTTACCAGAACAATCGTTGTATCCTGGAAAGTCATGCATTGTCCACATCAACACTGCTTTTAAGTCGAAGTGTCGAGAGGAGGGAGGCCTACTAATGTCCACCACCGCAACACCTCTCCATAGTTTCTCCAACTCATCAACAACGGTTCGAGATAAACATCCATATGCTTGACTTTATGTTTCCCTAGAATTAGAAGGGATAACATAAGATGTCCCTTCTTGATCGCCATTGATGGTGGAAGGTTGTAATTCACCAACACAACTGGCCACACGCTGTATGCGGTGCTTTTGAAACCAAATGGATTCACTCCATCCATACCTAGGCCAAGTCTCAAGTTTCTGGGCTCTGTTTTAAAGTTGGGCCACTCATCTTCAATATGCTTCCAAGCAGGAGTGTCTGCGAGAATTCTCCACATGCCATCATCCGATCGATGTGAGGAATGCCATGACATGAGCTTTGCTATGGATTTGCACTTGAACATGTGTTTGATGCGAGGAATTATAGGAAAGTGTCGCAAGACTTTACGAGGTACATCAAAACTCTTCACATCTGTTCTATACCTTGCTTCACCACAAGTGGGACAATGTCGAGCCTCCTTATGCATCCCACGAAAGAGAATGCAATCATCGACGCATGCATGTATGCGATCATAATCCAATCCTCCAAGAGATGTCACATAGCGCCTCGCTATGTCTCTTAAGGTGGGTAGTCTATTCCCCTTTGGAAGCATGTTTGATAATAGCCTGCATCCAATATCATCAATTAGTCCTAAACCCTAAACCCTAAACCACTAATTCAAATTTGCAAGTTAGAATGCTTACTTCAATAATGCGTCAAGACTTGCATTGCTCCATCCGTAAACTGTTTGTATATTGAGCAGTTCAAGTGAAGCACGTAAAATAGAGAATGTGCATCCTTCAAAAACCGGTGTCGATGAAGCCTTGTAAAGATGCTCTTGTTCCATATCATCGTCGGCCATACCTTTGGGATCATCCTTAAAAAGATACCGTACCATATCATCAAACACTTCCTCTTCCACAACTTCGTGGGGTGTAGGGCTATTGTCATCCCTTTCCCACTCATCTCTGACAATAGATCCCGAAGCTCCAGCATCATCTCGTCGACGCTTTGCGTGCTCTCGCCACGCGTAGGGCACCATGTTAGGGTGTGGTATTGCATCCTGCTTCAATTAGAGTATATATATTACAACTCCATTAATTTAATTTGGATACCATGAGTCATTTGAATACTATCAATTTACATCTACTCACCTCTAAACCTGTTTGATTCCATTCTCCACACATGGAGATGTGATTCAAGTTAATTCGACGCGCTCGTACAATGCATGCTTGACATCGATTACACATACACTTGATCCTTTGTCCCAACCACACATCGCGATTACGATGACGCATTGTCTCATCCTCACCAGAACTGCTTGAGGAGGTTGATGACATCCTATGTACAAAAGAGCAAACACAAAATCATAATCAATTTTTAATGAAAGTATAAAAATCACGTGTATAAACGCGGCTACATCCTGAAAATCGTGTGTATAAATGCGGCTACATCCTAAAAATCGTGTGTATAAACGCGGCTACATCCTAAAAATCGTGTGTATAAACGCGGCTGATTTATTACAAATGCGCTGTTACACGTGACAACCTGTCCATACCTAAAAAGAACCCGCATTCTCCAAACTAACATTTTCAAACTACAGATTTGCTCTCCTTCATCGCCGCCTCTTCCAACAAAGCACTAAACCTAAGTGCAAGGAGTAGACAAGGAGCACACACGGGTGAAGGAAACCAGCCAAAAAGAAGACTCACTTTTTCAGAGGTGAGTCAGTTTGTCCTTTGTCCTTTCTCTTTCCTTTCATTTGTTTATGCTATTGTCTCTTTCCTTTATGTGTTTGTCTTCGTCCTTCTCCTTCTCTGGTTGCTATCTGGTGAACGATTGTGACAATGGGCGACAGTGGGCTTTTTATAAGGACGATTTGTCGGAGGTCGGTCGCTTTCAAAAAAAAATTCACAGGTCGCGTGTACGAACGCGTGTATTCCTGCGTGTATTCTATCTGCACAGATGTTCACGCGCATATACACGCATTTTTGGACGGGTGTATACATGCATTTTTGGACAGGTGTATACACGTGACTATCTTTCACCCATACTATGGTCTTAGAGCTGATAGGTGGCTTGGATGATGGTATTTGTGTTTGTGCTGATTCACTTGGTACTAATGTGGAGGTGAACTATGGCTTATGTGATGTTGAATACAAGTATGCATCTTATGAGCTTTAATATGGGGAGGAGATTCAAGAGGTATGCTATCATGATGACTTATCTCTCAATGTGAGTCAAGAGACAGCCCATGATGTACATGAGGAATGTACATGAGGATGGTGATAGTCATGCATGCAATAATGTGTGTGCAACCTTTGAAGATAACCACACAAGATGGATGTTGTGGTGATAGTGATGTAGTTTTTGAAGAGTTGTAGGAGGATAACTCTATAGTTCTAAGTGTTGTTGAAGATGTGAATTCTCTAGATAGTGATGTCAGTTTGATGGTGGAAAATCATATGTGCTAGCTTGCATTTGTGCTTTGATGCAATCATGTATATACTTTTATTTTTACAGATTCTTTATGGATCCAGGTTCTTCATCTGATCCATTTGCGTACAGCACTTGGTTGATGGAGATGCTAAATCATTTTGGATGCCATCCTGGTCCAGTTGAGCTTACAGAGTACATGTATCCCATCCCCCTCCTTCCATGCCTGGTATCTATACCCTGCCCCCGAGTATCCACGCCACTCCACTGCCGTCTATGCCTACGAGTCCGACGAGACAGCATGCAGCTTCTCCTCTTCCACGCCCACCGAGGAGACATACCCCATCCCAGACACACTCACGCACACCCTCCCAGGCACCGTCACGTCAGGGCTCACAGCCACCATCACGTACTCCCTCATCAGAGCCACCGTCACATTAGGGCTCACAGCCACCGTCACGTAGACAATCCCCCAGTCGTGACTCCACCCACAGCAGTAGGAAGAGTGGGAGTGGAGGATGTGGCGGGTGCTTTGGTGGGGGAGGTAGTAGGGCACGCGGTGACAGAGGAGATAGAGGGAGAAGAGTTAGAGGAGACAGTGAGGATGAGGAGGAGATGAGAGAGGTGGAGGGAGTGATCTGCTATGATGTGACGGATAGGGGCGGGATAGTGATGGATGCAAGGGGGAAAGAGGTAATGGAGTACATGCGTGGGGTAGTATCAAACTTGTATAGAAATTGTTTTATTAGATTTAAAGATCAAAATAGCTGATTAGTTGGGGAGGTGATAGATGTTGTACATAGTCGGTACCCCAATCCCCCACATGCAACATTCTCGGATGTATGGGGAAGGACGCGAATAAGGGAGATCTTAAGTAATAAAAGATCTCACCTTAAGAAACTCACGTACGATGATGGGCTCAATGTAGCTGCGGGTGGCTATCCTGCCGAGAAACCTGCCACTGCACACAAACGCGAGTGGAAGGAGGCAAAGAAACGAGCAGAGGGTGGCATGAAGAGCAGGCAGCATGTGGAGGCAGGACGGATCCAGATGGAGACCATTGGATCTTCGCATTTCGGATTTGGTGGCGTCGAGTCATGGGAGGTAGAGTTCGTAAAGTATCTTGCCACTTTATTTGATTGTTTACTTAATTCATTGATTCTATGATTGTTTTAATCTTACAAATTGTGTTGATTATGATACAGCGACGGGTTACGGGGAGGAAGCCCACAGCCCACGATACTGGGTATGCTCACTGGGCATAGCAGATGTGACACGTGGGCCCTCTTCAGAGCCGAGGGACGTATTACGGACGCGTAGTTTGAGATGGCCATGAGACCATACGGTCGACAGGTACTTGAAAACTCTAAACGAATGATTTTGGTTTATTGAATTACATATATATATACTTATATACTATATATTACTTGAACAGGCACAAGCTGCTGCTGCACCTGCTGATGATCCACCCGCCACCACTACAAAGGGTGGACGTGAGCACTACTCATCGGACATTCCGACCGATGTGAGCTCATCTGATCATGGAGGGAGCAGCGAGTCATCATCTGGGTCTGAGTAGTACTCAGACTTATAGTATCACATTCCATATTGAGGATGTGGTTGTATATATATTTTTGTAACTGAAGCCATGGGCTACTTCGACATATGGACTCCCTTGTATATATGTGTACACATAAAGTTTTGATAGTAATATTGAATCGTGAATTGATAGTATTGCATTCATGTCTGTCTTGAATCGTGTATTGACAATGTATGCATTCATGCCGTTCTTGTCTTAAATCTTCCTTGAGGATGGTGCAATGCACCCAAAAAAAAAATCTAGAGAGTGTTATTGGGGGTGCTGGAATGCTGGAACAGCATTCAAGTACCAAATAGCACTCTCTGGATTATTTTTTTTGTTGCTCTCTGTTCGCGTGTATAGACGCGTCAACTCTGCAAAAAGTCGCGTGTATAAACGCGGATACCCTCTGAAATGCGCGTGTATAGACACGTCAAATCTGAAAAGCTCGCGTGTATATACGCGGATAATCTGTGTAATACGCATGTATAAGTGCTGCTAAATTGCCGAAACGTGTGTATACACCCTCCTATCACCGTGTCTAAGTGCAGGTCATTTTTAGCGGCTAGGAGCGCGGGTATGAGCCCGATCCCTTGTAGTGAAAGAATATTTCACAAGGAGAAGTATTCATCCTCACAAAGATCTACATGATGAGGTTGAAGCTCAAAGGCTATGGGCAAAAGGAAAGAAGCATGTAGATTTGTGGGTTCAAGGAGTTCTATACCCTCTTGACCCATCAACTGGTAAGCCTCCATCATTTAGCACCTTTTCTTGCATGATCTTGTTTGATTTGTTGTGGATGGTAGAGAAGGCTTATTTAGGTATTGCTCAAGATTGAATAATCAAGCTACTATTTTCCATTATCAACACATAAATATGGCTGAAACTATGCTTGGTGTGTACAAGCAATCCGTTAAGGGACTAGAAGACATCATGATCTCACAAACTCAACATGTAAATGTGTTAAAAAGGCTACTTCAGTCATCTCATGAAGAGGTAACAAAGCTTAGAGAAACTAACCAAAAATTAGAGGAACATGCACTCCAAAAAACCCAACTAAAAAGCACTCCTTTTGGGTTAGGATTGAGATCTAGATAATTTAAAAGTGTTACATCCCTAGCCACACATGGGGGTGCTAAGAAGAATTGTGCACCTGCAATCTGTAGGAAGTCAAAAAGTCTCTCTATTGGTGTTTCCCCTGTCACGGGAACACCTTCATCACTTGACCCATCTCTATGTAGTAAACCTTGAATCTGGCCAACAACACCTCTAAAGAACCCTACAAGGTTGTAGCTTATGAGCACACAATAGAAGCTAAGATTTCAATAGCTAAGGAGAGTGTTGGAAAAACGGTGTGATTACCACAATCCAATTGATCAGGATCCCCATATTCACGTCATTTTTCTATCGTTGATGAAGTAGTTGTGGAGGCACAAAAATGCTCATGGGTGCAACTATGGGGGTGGGTGGGACAACCAAGTAGAAATTGTTTGTCAAGAATACCTCTCAATAACCCTGGCAAGGTGTAGCACAAGAGAAGATAGGATTTCGGTTGCTATGGAGAGTTGGAAACACGGCGTGAATACTGCAATAATCTAAATGACCAAGATCCACTTATTCACGCCATTTTTCTACAGTTAATGGAGAAAAATACGAGACACAAGAATGTTGTTGGGTGTAGCTAAGGGGGCTAGGGGCATCAAAGTGGGTTGGGGCAAAGGGTAGCTCAGGGGGCAAAGGGCAAAGGGCAAAGGGCACCGTGTGGCAAGGAGAGTTGGAAACACGGCACGAATACTACAATCCAAACCACCAGGATCCACCTATTTGCGTCGTTTTTCTGTAATTGATTGAGAAAAATACTGGGACACAAGAATCCTGCTGGATATAGCTGAGGGGGCTGGGCGCACAGCTCAGGGGGCTAGGGGAAAAGGGCAGGTCAAGGGGATGGGGGCAAAGGGCAGCTCAATGGCAACGGGCAAGTCAATGCCAACGGGCAACTCGGAGGCGAAATTATTTCTCCCAGATTTACCAGATATTTATAGCGTCATGAGGCCACATGGCAATGGTACAGACACAACATTGCCACACCATGTACTTGCACCCTGCAATTCACACCTGTGAAATAGCCCACATGTGGGAACCCACATGTTGATGTGCGGTCACATGTGTGAGTGACATGTGTGTGGCGGCCGCACGTGTGAATACACGTGTACATTTACCCTCTCTTCAGAGGGGGTCTCCCAGTTCTCCAGCAGTTGCTTCGTCTAGTGCACCACCTACCACCACTGATAACCCTTCGATTAATATGATTGAGTTAGATTTATCACCCATGCGAGCCATCACACGAAAGGGGAAAGAGAAGGTTGTTGATGAGGAGGGAGATCCACTGATAACCCTTCGATTAATATGAGTTAGATTTATCACCCGTGCGAGCCATCACACGAAAGGGGAAAGAGAAGGTTGTTGATGAGGAGGGAGATCCCGAACCTGTTGTTGCTCGTTGTTCCTGTTGCCGACCCTTTACCTCAACCTCGCCACACTCGTCCACGCCCTACTCCAAGTAAGTTGTTTTCCCCCATTCTACCACCAGGACCACTTTGATTGCTATCCTATTGGTCTTCACCTACATCAGCCTACTATTGGTCTCATTAGAATCACGACGTGATATATATATATACTAGAGGCAATGGAATTTCTCCTTGTTTTGCTAAACCACATCTCTAAGAGGGAACTCTACACATTCACCTAATGGATGAGCAATGAAACACAACAATCGTGGGGTACTTACTAATGCTTCGAGCTCGTGTCCCTTGAAGCCTCCAAGCTCCCATATATGCTCCAAAGTCCAAGCTCCACCTCCTCACTGTCACCATGGAGTTGCTCACACCATCACATAGGCCAATCACACTCTCTCATACAAGCATAAACACACAAACATGAGAGAGGCACAATGCTAGAATGCTCTCTCTTCTCACTCTCGCATAAGTACAAACGAAGAGCTCTCAATAGCACAAAGGGGATTGTGTCCTTTCATTTTGAGAAAATACCTTATATACAATTGGCCCTTATTCACACTTGGGCGCCCACCAAAACTTACTAACTAGGCCTTGGGTGGCCAATGTCTCATAATGTACAACCTTTATAGTGCCTTTATATAACACTTATTAATGTCCTCAATTGAGGATCATGGTGTGGGATTAACATTCCCCCTTTCCTGAAGTAGGTTCTGTCCTCAAAATTTGTTACCAAGGTCTGAAGACCTGGTTACTAAATTCATGGGCGATAGAATTTGCGGCGAGACTGGAGTTTTTTGAGTGTGTGTTGGAATGCCGAATGGGACTTCTAGAACCCGGTGTCGATCATGTCTTCAAATGTTATGTGCATATAACCTGGAAGACATCTTAGATGATGGTAATATATCATTATACCTCTGTCTCTTGGCCCTTGGTTCATGTCGAGCTGTAGATGCTGAGCCTTGTAGAAGCCATCATAAGGTTCTCTAGGTTGGTCTATCAGAACCACTAATAACTTCATGAACCAGACACTAGCTACAATTGCAGGATCTGGTATATTTTGCCAAGTTCGGATCGAACTAAGTAGTTGTTGTCTTTGTGCCTAAATACTGGCAAATGTTGCTGGGTTAAATATTGAAAAATTGTAGCAGATATGAGAATCCCTCTCTTTTGCTACTTGAAACTCCAGCGGTGTCCACCTCCTCTTGATAGGCATGTATAGTGGATCCACTCGTAATGTTGCCGGCGCACTCATGTAAATGCTACTGTATTCAGTGACTGTTAGAAATTCCTTTCTCCATGAAGGTTGCACTCCAAAATCCTACAGTTGTGGTGCCTCTTCATTTGTGCATATGGTAGTGTATTCACCTCTTGTGTGCACTCGATGTTTCCTCCTCCATCTTCTGTAATAACTGACCATAAAAGTAACCATGCAAATTTCCAACAAGTCTGAGAGATGGGGGTTTGCCAGCTTTGTGTGTTTTGCCACATTGGACCATAATGTTCCTTCTCCAGTCAATAGCAGTAATTCCTATAATTATTAGTGGCCCGGAGAGGCTACGGCACATAATGTTGCCAAGTGGGGGTGACCGCAGAATATGCCTCTGGGAGAATCTTGCTTGTAGGATTGAACGGGGTAATATGCACTAGGGCATTGAACATAAGCTCTGGCTTTAACATTGGATTGCCTTGTTGTATGAATTCTTCATATTCTGCAGCTGTCATGGAATCCAAACCATTATTATTAGTGTAAGGTGTAATATTATAACTGGAGGCAGAATATGTACCTCCTGAGGTTGCCTTGGTGGAGATGGAACAGGTGCTAATATCTCCTCGAGGAGGGTGAGAGTGTTATTGAGAAATTCTAATTCTAGTAGGAAGAAGAAAGTGTAGATGCATCTAGCTTGTGAAGAAGTAGTAGGAGGTGTGCTTGGATAGGGATCAAGAAGCCTACTGGCGATATTAGTATACACAAGATAGGTGTTTTTAAAAAAAGAAGATGGATCCTCATCCTCACCACCGCCGTGACCTGAACTAGGGGGTGGGTGGCTAGGTTTGTGAGCTTCAAAAAAGGTTTGAATTTCAGGAATTTCTTCATTATCCACATCTGGGTAATTTATGTGAGTTGCATCAAAATTATTGCTTACGATGGTATGCATAGCTTCTATATGCTTATGGATATTAGTATATAGCTTAAGGATGCCCACTGGGAGTGATATAAGGTAGACCCACAAAGATTTAAATGTTGGTGGTATTATATACTTCTAACCACCCGTGACTAACTACCCATTGATAAGTATTAGCCACAACCTTGTAGTTAGCTGGTGTTGTTGGTATGTCATCTAGAACAAACAGGTCAAATTTGTCGACCCTGTTGTCCAAAATTTCTGAATTTTGTATGACGGGACACCAACTACGGAGGTTGAGGACTATTGGATGCAAAGGATAAAAGAAGATATCTTGTGGGTTAGTTAATAAAAGATCCCCCATCAAATTGCCCATAATGATGGTTGGGTCAGCATCGCGCTCGGTATTTTATTTAATAAGGGTTAATTCTCCTAAACCTATATCTTCAGCTAAGTTAATGTCATATTGAAGTAATGAGAGTGTTAGTGTAGACAAAAACAAGGTAAGAGTTTGAGAAGGGGGGCCGAGGAGTTACTGGCAATTGTTCCGATTCCCAGGCGTGCTCAAGGAGGGTACATAAGTCATTTGTGGGCTCCTGTCTTCGACTCCTTTCCTGTATGGCTAGTTGGCAGGCCAGTTCTTGCATGCGGATATCAGCATTGCTAAGCTCTATAGAAATGGTTGTTTCTTTGATCATCCGTTTAGCATCGAGCGCTTTGAATCTTCTTGTTGCCACTTCTTGTGCTCTTCTGGCAGTAGCTTCTCTTTGATTGGCGTCAGTAATTTGAACTACCTGTTGTGTTGCCAATCTGTGTGCATCCTGTAATTGGTTTTCTAGTTGTGATATTGTTTTTTGGCTTCTTTGCACCGTTGTTTGGTTCGTGATGATTATTTAGTGAGAGCTTTTAGTTTTTCTGCATGTGCTTTGTTAACCTACTCTCATTCCTGTTGCAGTCCTTGTACTCTTTCTTGTTCTTCTTTGCGAGGAGCACTATCTGTTGTCGAAGCATATCTGCAATATGCTTTGCGCTCTCTTGGTACTCCTCCATTTCCTTGGCATGCCTAGTTGTTGTTAGGCCCTTTGTGTGAGCTATCTCCTTTTGTATCTGCTCCTTTGCTTGCTCTAGCCTTGCATTCAAGTCAATATTCTCTTTTATTTTTTGTACAATGGTTTGACTCAAAACCAAGTTATTGCTCTCCAATGTGCTCTCCAATGTGTTGTATCTTGTTTCCTGTTGTTCTGCAGCTTGTAAACTCCTTATGATTACTTCTTTATAAGTTTCCTCTACTGCTGCCAAGGTATCTTTCACACTTTGTGTTTGGGCATTGGCCTCTTGTAGCTGATTCCGTAGGCTGGTGTTCCTGTCGTGCAACATGTGTGTTGTCAACAAATGGCAACGCCATACCTTCTGTTCCTATTCCTAGTTGGTACTAGTGGCGGCACTGCACTTATTTTTGTATGGGGATCATTGAGGAGTGTGTCGAGGCCTTCCAAGGTATCCTGGAGGAATTGTTGAGAATCCATCTCCTTGAAGGAACCAAGATGCGACAGTGGCTCGTCTTCATCCAATCTTCTTTATTTGCTTGGCATGGACATTTCTAGGGAGTGTGGCCTCTTACTAGATTCTGCTGGCATCACTAAATCTTGTTGTGCAACTGATGCCTCCTCGTGTACTGGTCTGTCCAAAGTATGATCTTTCAGTGTTTGTGCTCCAGTTTCCTCTATGTGCATCTCCGCTAGTTGTGAATCCTTTAGTGGGTTGCTCACCTTGGACTGATGTGCCTTGAGATAATTTTCCATTTCTTTGTGCATAAAAAAGGCCCAATCGTCCTCCTTTTCTTCACATTAGGACATTTTGGAGGTCATTCTCGTAGGGCCTTTTAGTAGAGAGAGAAAAACAAGCGCATCCATTCAGGAAGAAGACAACGTTACGTTGAAAAATAGGTTATTTCTTTTTTCTAAATCCAAAAACTCTTCTTTCTCACGTCAAATGTACTCTACTTACACTTGATATTCACTTTTCACACCCAAATGCATTAAACACACGTGCACTATTGTAGGGAGGGAAACTTCTATTCGAGTCCATGTATTAAATACACCTTTTTGCAAAGGAGGGAAAATTCCCCCCTCTCAAACTTCCTCTTGGCCTTAAACAATATCTTACGCTCTTTTCATTTCCTCTACCTTCTGCTGCACTCCATTTTCTGAAGCTTCAGGCTTTTGTACCACATTCCTTCTTGAAACGATAGGTAGCAAATCTCGTTTTATATCATCCTAATTTTTTCCCACTAATGCCATCATAGATGATTCAATTCCGAGGGCAAGGAGACCAAGATCATCAGTGTTCCCTATACTTGTATCAAAAACTCTCAATGCGCAAAATCAGTGGACTGAAGTGCTAATCACCACATGGGTCCTTATGCAGTCAAGGAAGAAAAGAAAAACAAGCAACAAGAATACATTTAGGGTGTCATGGAAAGGAAGAGTAAAAGACTTCAAGATAGAGACTGGAAGGACAACCATCTAGGAAGTCCTAGTGCAGCATATATATGTGCATATAATAAGCTTGTGCTTGAGAATCCAGATGACATAAAATTGCCTTCGCATAGACAAAACTGTAAGTAAATCTATCACTTGTGTCAATCTTTTATTTTCTCATAATGGTCTAATGAACTGTGTAAATTGTCCACGTCTATGGTTGCAAATGTGTATCCCATCATATGAGGAGTGGGAGGTAGTTCACTACATCATTGGAACTATGACTGTGGTTCACGCACACATTGGTCAGCTACAGTATGAGGGAAGGAGCAACAAAAGCCTTGTAGATTCAGGAATCTTTTTCTATGATCATTTCTACCATCTGCTAAACAAAAAACACAATCGTGGCCGCTTGAAGGAGCTACCTTTGCAAGTTGAGTGGAACTACATGGATTGGCCTATCCCAGACCCCTCAGTAATGGAGTCAGCAAAGAGCAAGCTCTTCAAGGATGTGCAACGCTCCCTACTACGAGGGAGTATTCCAACTCGTGTAGTAAAAATTATTGTTTACCTACCAACAATTACTATGTTTGTGGAACTTTTTAGCTTATTTCAGGTGAAGATAGCGAGAACCATGCTTGTCTGCAAAGATTTGGACACAATCCTCTTAGCAAGACTTCTTGATGAGGGATGGCCGAGTAAAGTTTTTGACGATATGCATTGTAACATTGCACTGGAGACAGTAGTTATGAGGTTTGTCCTTCTGGTAAAGCAGGTCTCGTTACATCAATGGAGAGTTGGTACCAATGGATCAGGAAGCCGCAAGTGCAATGGACGACAAAGTCATAGACATTGACGTGATTGATGAAGCTTCAACACTGGTGACAATTATTTCTATACGAGGAAAATGTAATTTACAACAGCTACGGAAGGATGTTGTAGATCAGTTTGAAATAGCAATCAAGACACTTGTAGAAACAATTGTCTGCCTAGGAGAACAAGGACATAACCTTCTACCTACTAAGACTTTTTGCTTCATGTAATTCGTACATTTACTAATTAATATGATGTAAAATGATTATTAATATGTTTCTTTATATGTAAAGCATATTTTGTTTGCACATGGCCCATACTTTGTGAGGAACCAAGGGCCTCTTACTACATGGAATACTCAAGGCATGGGAAAATCACACTATGCCACACGTATCAACTATTTTTGTACAACTCAACATGGTAGCGGAAAAAAAAAACAAACAAAAAACAAATATAGTACAAAAGATTTTCAACACATTCTCCGAAGGCAAATGTAACGATACAATAAAATTCTTAAAAAATCAAGTTAGTTTATACAACACAAAAACAATCATTGTTATTAGCATTAATATATTATAAACACTTATCATGCTAAATAAAGTGTTTCTTTATGTAGGATGGTGATTGAGAAGAAGAAAAAGTCAAAGTGACACAAATTGTAATAAGAATTGTTCTCAATATAAGTAAGAAAAGACTTTTAAAAAGTCTTCTTTTTTGCTTCAACTTTTTGTCTTCCTCAAAGAGACTCCCCTCCTTTTTGGGGTTTTCTTTGGGCAGTTGTTTGCCCTCATCTTCGGATAAGTGTTTAGCCTCATCTTCTTCGGGTAGTTTTCCTCTATAACTTAATAGCTTTTGGCATTGATAACCTCCAAGAGCATGGGTGTTCAAATCAGGAACCACCTTTGCATAGCCGCATAACACAAAAAATACCCTGCCCTCAATGCGTGCACAACCCTAGTGCATATCTAAAAATACATAAAGCTTCTTGCTTCTCTATCAGAATAGTCTTTTTTGCATGTTGTTGTATCCTCCCATGTCCTAAGTAGACAGAACCTTTAAGGCCATAAATTGAATGTGTGGATCATCTGAATATTTTGATGGTAAATGATCAACACGCTTGGAGGTATCCTTGAAATATAGTGGCTGAGGGGGGCTGAGTGTCTACCAAAAAAACTTCGTTTACCTCCACCTTGGGATTTTGTTTTCTCTATTTTCTAGGAGCCATTGAGTGTAATTATAATTGATATCAAGAAAAGAAAGACATGTGTCTTGAATTCCATGCTTGGTATTCATGGAGAAGCCAAATTGTAAGTTTTTAATTTTAATAGAGATTTCAATTTGTATTAGATTGAATAATTTATGTGGTTTGTTATTTTGCAGGGCATCTAAATGCATAATCAGCACATTAGAAACACTCCATCCTCCACTCCTTTTTAACAATAAAACTCCACATCATTTTTTCATTTTGCCTGCAAGTTATAATAACATAAATGATAACTTTTAAGTTTGTAATAATAAAGCTTTAGCTAAAAGTCTAAACAAGGACTATCATTACCATAAACTAATGGAAGCTCATGTGAATGGAGAGTGGTCGCAAAACACATGGAGATACATGCAATCAAAATTTCTAGTAGACATATTAAAAAGAGTAGCCTGTGAGTATTTTCGATAGACACATCAAAAAGAGTTGTGAAAAAATTAAATATTTTCCTTGGACTTTCATATTCTACTAATATATACTAAGATTTTCGTCATAATGTTTTGTAGTTCACAACTTCATGTTATTCAACAACATACATTTGGTGGGTGAGAGCAAAGGCGATCATATTAATGCTCAACAATAGTGTGGATCTTCCCGCAGATCTAGATTCACCACAACCATCAATCCCACCTATAATGGCAAAGAAGCAATCAAAAAAGAAAGGACCTATCATGTCTCCATCGAATCCTAGGAGCCTTCCTATGCATTAGGCGTTAAATTTGGGTCTTGGAGCATATAAGAGAGTCTTATTTTGATGTGATGGAGGCCATGAAACTTTCTAATATCATGAAGAAGACATAGATACATATCTTTTAAAAGTCTCATGGCCATTGGATATTTTGCTACATCATGGTACTAAGCTTTAAACCCCAACTTTTAAGCCTTGGAGTCCTTATAAAACCTTTTAGAGCCTTTCTAATATCATAGAAGACATAGATACATATCTTTTAAAAGTCTCATGGCTATTGCACATAACATTTGAAGACATGATCGACACCGGGTTCTAGAAGTCCCATTCGGCATTCCAACACACACTCAGAAAACTCCAGTCTCGCCGCAAATTCTATCGCCCATGAATTTAGTGACCAGGTCTTCAGACCTTGGTAACAAGTTTTGAGGACAGAACCTACTTCAGGAAAGGGGGAATGTTAATCCCACACCATGATCCTCAATTGAGGACATTAATAAGTGTTATATAAAGGCACTATAAAGGTTGTACATTATGAGACATTGGCCACCCAAGGCCTAGTTAGTAAGTTTTGGTGGGCGCCCAAGTGTGAATAAGGGCCAATTGTATACAAGGTATTTTCTCAAAATGAAAGGACACAATCCCCTTTGTGCTATTGAGAGCTCTTCGTTTGTACTTGTGCGAGAGTGAGAAGAGAGAGCATTCTAGCATTGTGCCTCTCTCATGTTTGTGTGTTTATGCTTGTATGAGAGAGTGTGATTGGCCTATGTGATGGTGTGAGCAACTCCATGGTGACAGTGAGGAGGTGGAGCTTGGACTTTGGAGCATATATGGGAGCTTGGAGGCTTCAAGGGACACGAGCTCGAAGCATTAGTAAGTACCCCACGATTGTTGTGTTTCATTGCTCATCCATTAGGTGAATGTGTAGAGTTCCCTCTTAGAGATGTGGTTTAGCAAAACAAGGAGAAATTCCATTGCCTCTAGTATATATATATATCACGTCGTGATTCTAATGAGACCAATAGTAGGCTGATGTAGGTGAAGACCAATAGGATAGCAATCAAAGTGGTCCTGGTGGTAGAATGGGGGAAAACAACTTACTTGGAGTAGGGCGTGGACGAGTGTGGTGAGGTTGAGGTAAAGGGTCGACAACAGGAACAACGAGCAACAACAGGTTCGGGATCTCCCTCCTCATCAACAACCTTCTCTTTCCCCTTTCGTGTGATGGCTCGCACGGGTGATAAATCTAACTCATATTAATCGAAGGGTTATCAGTGGATCTCCCTCCTCATCAACAACCTTCTCTTTCCCCTTTCGTGTGATGGCTCGCATGGGTGATAAATCTAACTCAATCATATTAATCGAAGGGTTATCAGTGGTGGTAGGTGGTGCACTAGACGAAGCAACTGCTGGAGAACTGGGAGACCCCCTCTGAAGAGAGGGTAAATGTACACGTGTATTCACACGTGCGGCCGCCACACACATGTCACTCACACATGTGACCGCACATCAACATGTGGGTTCCCACGTGTGGGCTATTTCACAGGTGCGAATTGCAGGGTGCAAGTACATGGTGTGGCAATGTTGTGTCTGTACCATTGCCATGTGGCCTCATGACGCTATAAATATCTGGTAAATCTGGGAGAAATAATTTCGCCTCCGAGCTGCTCGTTGGCATTGACTTGCCCGTTGCCATTGAGCTGCCCTTTGCCCCCATCCCCCTGACCTGCCCTTTTCCCCTAGCCCCCTGAGCTGTGCGCCCAGCCCCCTCAGCTATATCCAGCAGGATTCTTGTGTCCCAGTATTTTTCTCAATCAATTACAGAAAAACGACGCAAATAGGTGGATCCTGGTGGTTTGGATTGTAGTATTCGTGCCGTGTTTCCAACTCTCCTTGCCACACGGTGCCCTTTGCCCTTTGCCCTTTGCCCCCTGAGCTACCCTTTGCCCCAACCCACTTTGATGCCCCTAGCCCCCTTAGCTACACCCAACAACATTCTTGTGTCTCGTATTTTTCTCCATTAACTGTAGAAAAATGGCGTGAATAAGTGGATCTTGGTCATTCAGATTATTGCAGTATTCACGCCGTGTTTCCAACTCTCCATAGCAACCGAAATCCTATCTTCTCTTGTGCTACACCTTGCCAGGGTTATTGAGAGGTATTGTTGACAAACAATTTCTACTTGGTTGTCCCACCCACCCCCATAGTTGCACCCATGAGCATTTTTGTGCCTCCACAACTACTTCATCAACGATAGAAAAATGACGTGAATATGGGGATCTTGATCAATTGGATTGTGGTAATCACATAGTTTTTCCAACACTCTCCTTAGCTATTGAAATCTTAGCTTCTATTGTGTGCTCATAAGCTACAACCTTGTAGGGTTCTTTAGAGGTGTTGTTGGCCAGATTCAAGGTTTACTACATAGAGATGGGTCAAGTGATGAAGGTGTTCCCGTGACAGGGGAAACACCAATAGAGAGACTTTTTGACTTCCTACAGATTGCAGGTGCACAATTCTTCTTAGCACCCCCATGTGTGGCTAGGGATGTAACACTTTTAAATTATCTAGATCTCAATCCTAACCCAAAAGGAGTGCTTTTTAGTTGGGTTTTTTGGAGTGCATGTTCCTCTAATTTTTGGTTAGTTTCTCTAAGCTTTGTTACCTCTTCATGAGATGACTGAAGTAGCCTTTTTAACACATTTACATGTTGAGTTTGTGAGATCATGATGTCTTCTAGTCCCTTAACGGATTGCTTGTACACACCAAGCATAGGTTCAGCCATATTTATGTGTTGATAATGGAAAATAGTAGCTTGATTATTCAATCTTGAGCAATACCTAAATAAGCCTTCTCTACCATCCCCAACGAATCAAACAAGATCATGCAAGAAAAGGTGCTAAATGATGGAGGCTTACCAGTTGATGGGTCAAGAGGGTATAGAACTCCTTGAACCCACAAATCTACATGCTTCTTTCCTTTTGCACATAGCCTTTGAGCTTCAACCTCATCATGTAGATCTTTGTGAGGATGAATACTTCTCCTTGTGAAATATTCTTTCACTACAAGGGATCGGGCTCATACCCGCGCTCCTAGCCGCTAAAAATGACCTGCACTTAGACACGGTGATAGGAGGGTGTATACACACATTTCGGCAATTTAGCAGCACTTATACATGCGTATTACACAGATTATCCGCATATATACACGCGAGTTTTTCAGATTTGACGTGTCTATACACGCGCATTTCAGAGGATATCCGTGTTTATACACGCGACTTTTTGCAGAGTTGACGCGTCTATACACGCGAACAGAGAGCAACAAAAAAAAATAATCCAGAGAGTGCTATTTGGTACTTGAATGCTGTTCCAGCATTCCAGCACCCCCAATAACACTCTCTGGATTTTTTTTTGGGTGCATTGCACCATCCTCGAGGAAGATTTAAGACAAGAACGGCATGAATGCATACATTGTCAATACACGATTCAAGACAGACATGAATGCAATACTATCAATTCATGATTCAATATTGCTATCAAAACTTTATGTGTACACATATATACAAGGGAGTCCATATGTCGAAGTAGCCCATGGCTTCAGTTACAAAAATATATATACAACCACATCCTCAATATGGAATGTGATACTATAAGTCTGAGTACTACTCAGACCCAGATGATGACTCGCTGCTCCCTCCATGATCAGATGAGCTCACATCGGTCGGAATATCCGATGAGTAGTGCTCACATCCACTCTTTGCGGTGGTGGCGGGTGGATCATCAGCAGGTGCAGCAGCAGCTTGTGCCTGTTCAAGTAATATATAGTATATAAGTATATATATATGTAATTCAATAAACCAAAATTATTCGTTTAGAGTTTTCAAGTACCTGTCGACCGTATGGTCTCATGGCCATCTCAAACTACGCGTCCGTAATACGTCCCTCGGCTCTGAAGAGGGCCCACGTGTCACATCTGCTATGCCCGGTGAGCATACCCAGTATCGTGGGCTGTGGGCTTCCTCCCCGTAACCCGTCGCTGTATCATAATCAACACAATTTGTAAGATTAAAACAATCATAGAATCAATGAATTAAGTAAACAATCAAATAAAGTGGCAAGATACTTTACGAACTCTACCTCCCATGACTCGACGCCACCAAATCCGAAATGCAAAGATCCAATGGTCTCCATCTGGATCCGTCGTGCCTCCACATGCTGCCTGCTCTTCATGCCACCCTTTGCTCGTTTCTTTGCCTCCTTCCACTCGCGTTTGTGTGCAGTGGCAGGTTTCTCGGCAGGATAGCCACCCGCAGCTACATTGAGCCCATCATCGTACGCGAGTTTCTTAAGGTGAGATCTTTTATTACTTAAGATCTCCCTTATTCGCGTCCTTCCCCATACATCTGAGAATGTTGCATGTGGGGGATTGGGGTACCGACTATGTACAACATCTATCACCTCCCCAACTAATCGGCTATTTTGATCTTTAAATCTAATAAAACAATTTCTATACAAGTTTGATACTACCCCACGCATGTACTCCATTACCTCTTTCCCCCTTGCATCCATCACTATCCCGCCCCTATCCGTCACATCATAGCAGATCACTCCCTCAACCTCTCTCATCTCCTCCTCATCCTCACTGTCTCCTCTAACTCTTCTCCCTCTTTCTCCTCTGTCACCGCGTGCCCTACTACCTCCCCCACCAAAGCACCCGCCACATCCTCCACTCCCACTCTTCCTACTGCTGTGGGTGGAGTCACGACTGGGGGATTGTCTACGTGACGGTGGCTGTGAGCCCTAATGTGACGGTGGCTCTGAGGGAGTACGTGATGGTGGCTGTGAGCCCTGACGTGACGGTGCCTGGGAGGGTGTGCGTGAGTGTGTCTGGGATGGGGTATGTCTCCTCGGTGGGCGTGGAAGAGGAGAAGCTGCATGCCGTCTCGTCGGACTCGTAGGCATAGACGGCAGTGGAGTGGCGTGGATACTCGGGGGCAGGGTATAGATACCAGGCATGGAAGGAGGGGGATGGGATACATGTACTCTGTAAGCTCAACTGGACCAGGATGGCATCCAAAATGATTTAGCATCTCCATCAACCAAGTGCTGTACGCAAATGGATCAGATGAAGAACCTGGATCCATAAAGAATCTGCAAAAATAAAAGTATATACATGATTGCATCAAAGCACAAATGCAAGCTAGCACATATGATTTTCCACCATCAAACTGACATCACTATCTAGAGAATTCACATCTTCAACAACACTTAGAACTATAGAGTTATCCTCCTACAACTCTTCAAAAACTACATCACTATCACCACAACATCCATCTTGTGTGGTTATCTTCAAAGGTTGCACACACATTATTGCATGCATGACTATCACCATCCTCATGTACATTCCTCATGTACATCATGGGCTGTCTCTTGACTCACATTGAGAGATAAGTCATCATGATAGCATACCTCTTGAATCTCCTCCCCATATTAAAGCTCATAAGATGCATACTTGTATTCAACATCACATAAGCCATAGTTCACCTCCACATTAGTACCAAGTGAATCAGCACAAACACAAATACCATCATCCAAGCCACCTATCAGCTCTAAGACCATAGTATGGGTGAAAGATAGTCGCGTGTATATACCTGTCCAAAAATGCATGTATACACCCGTCCAAAAATGCGTGTATATGCGCGTGAACATATGTGCAGATAGAATACACGCAGGCATACACGCGTTCGTATACGCGACCTATGAATTTTTTTTTGAAAGCGACCGACCTCCGACAAATCGTCCTTATAAAAAGCCCACTGTCACCCATTGTCACAATCGTTCACCAGATAGCAACCAGAGAAGGAGAAGGACGAAGACAAACACATAAAGGAAAGAGACAATAGCATAAACAAATGAAAGGAAAGAGAAAGGACAAAGGACAAACTGACTCACCTCTGAAAAAGTGAGTCTTCTTTTTGGCTGGTTTCCTTCACCCGTGTGTGCTCCTTGTCTACTCCTTGCACTTAGGTTTAGTGCTTTGTTGGAAGAGGCGGCGATGAAGGAGAGCAAATCTGTAGTTTGAAAATGTTAGTTTGGAGAATGCGGGTTCTTTTTAGGTATGGACAGGTTGTCACGTGTAACAGCGCATTTATAATAAATCAGCCGCGTTTATACACACGATTTTTAGGATGTAGCCGCGTTTATACACACAATTTTTAGGATGTAGCCGCATTTATACACACGATTTTCAGGATGTAGCCGCGTTTATACACGCGATTTTTATACTTTCATTAAAAATTGATTATGATTTTGTGTTTGCTCTTTTGTACATAGGATGTCATCAACCTCCTCAAGCAGTTCTGGTGAGGATGAGACAATGCGTCATCGTAATCGCGATGTGTGGTTGGGACAAAGGATCAAGTGTATGTGTAATCGATGTCAAGCATGCATTGTACGAGTGCGTCGAATTAACTTGAATCACATCTCCATGTGTGGAGAATGGAATCAAACAGGTTTAGAGGTGAGTAGATGTAAATTGATAGTATTCAAATGACTCATGGTATCCAAATTAAATTAATGGAGTTGTAATATATATACTCTAATTGAAGCAGGATGCAATACCACACCCTAACATGGTGCCCTACGCGTGGCGAGAGCACGCAAAGCGTCGACGAGATGATGCTGGAGCTTCGGGATCTATTGTCAGAGATGAGTGGGAAAGGGATGACAATAGCCCTACACCCCACGAAGTTATGGAAGAGGAAGTGTTTGATGATATGGTACGGTATCTTTTTAAGGATGATCCCAAAGGTATGGCCGACGATGATATGGAACAAGAGCATCTTTACAAGGCTTCATCGACACCGGTTTTTGAAGGGTGCACATTCTCTATTTTACGTGCTTCACTTGAACTGCTCAATATACAAACAGTTTACGGATGGAGCAATGCAAGTCTTGACGCATTATTGAAGTAAGCATTCTAACTTGCAAATTTGAATTAGTGGTTTAGGGTTTAGGGTTTAGGACTAATTGATGATATTGGATGCACGCTATTATCAAACATGCTTCCAAAGGACTACCCACTTTAAGAGACATAGCGAGGCGCTATGTGACATCTCTTGGAGGATTGGATTATGATCGCATACATGCATGCGTCGATGATTGCATTCTCTTTCGTGGGATGCATAAGGAGGCTCGACATTGTCCCACTTGTGGTGAAGCAAGGTATAGAACAGATGTGAAGAGTTTTGATGTACCTCGTAAAGTCTTGCGACACTTTCCTATAATTCCTCGCATCAAACACATGTTCAAGTGCAAATCCATAGCAAAGCTTATGTCATGGCATTCCTCACATCGATCGGATGATGGCATGTGGAGAATTCTCGCAGACACTCCTGCTTGGAAGCATATTGAAGATGAGTGGCCCAACTTTAAAACAGAGCCCAGAAACTTGAGACTTGGCCTAGGTATGGATGGAGTGAATCCATTTGGTTTCAAAAGCACCGCATACAGCGTGTGGCCAGTTGTGTTGGTTAATTACAACCTTCCACCATCAATGGCGATCAAGAAGGGACATCTTATGTTATCCCTTCTAATTCTAGGGAAACATAAAGTCAAGCATATGGATGTTTATCTCGAACCGTTGTTGATGAGTTGGAGAAACTATGGAGAGGTGTTGCGGTGGTGGACATTAGTAGGCCTCCCTCCTCTCGACACTTCGACTTAAAAGCAGTGTTGATGTGGACAATGCATGACTTTCCAGGATACAACGATTGTTCTGGTAAGAATTCTAATTACCTCCCTACTCTAATACTATTGGCTATATTAATTATAACTATTGACTTTATTATTCTAACTTATATTTATATTTTAACAGGTTTGAAAACATCGGATAAACATGCATGTCCTGTTTGTGGCCCTTCGTTAGTACGAGTATGCTGACGGTTTGTGTAAGACCATGTTCGATAATCATCATCGATTTCTTCCGTCAGATCATCCTAAATATATTGCTAGTAAGAGTAACATTCCTCCACAAACACTTCGTGCAAAAGATTGGAAGCGTATTTGGGAGTCTACAAATATTCTTCCTCCAGATGGCATGAACAGGTATAGTAATGTTTTTCAATCTTGTTTTGTGTAGTCTCTAATTGGATTAAAGTCACATAGAGCAATTCCTTGTGTAGGTACTCCATTTTTTTTCGGCTACCATATTGGACCCATCTTAAGATCAACCATCTTCTTGATCCCATGCACATCTTCAAGAATATGGGATTTGGTATTTGGGAACATGTTATTGGTAAATGAGACAATGAGGACTTACGGGTCGCAGGACGTATGCGTCAAGCTTGGCTACGAGAGGAGGGTGGGCACGTTCATCTTCCGCCTGCACCATGGATTATATCAAAGAAAGAGGAGAAGCAGGTAAAGCAAGCCATCACCACTTTGCGTACTTCCACTGGATGCATGAGATCATTGAAGGGAGCCTTTACAACCACTAAGAAAAGAGGCATTGAGCAACTATATGGGTTGAAGTCCCACGATTGGCACAAGATGCTCCAAGTAAGTGTTTTCCAAGTCTTGTACGTTGAAATTAAATTTTGTAATGCCATAAACCATACATGCATGTGCTCTTATGTGCGTAGTTCATACTACCTACTAGCATCGACCATTGTGCAAATAAGAGTTTGAAAAAATGTATTTATAAGATGGGCGAGCTTGTGAGGTATGTAAAACCCATGTCAGATCACCCTTCATTATACCTTGCAAAATGAACGTGCATGAGGTATAACGTACTATTCATTTATTTCTCAAATATGTTAGTTCCAAAGCAATTGATCCAGCCACGTTGGATGATGCGTGTGTTATGGCAGTGGAGGTGGTTTGTTTGGTAGAGGAGACTTTTCCGCCGTGAACCATTCTCACAAGTCAACTACATCTCATTGTGCATTTAGTGGATGAAATTGCTTTATGTGGCACTGTGCATGCATGTTGGATGTTCTTCCTAGAGCGCTTCATGAAGACCTTAAAAGACTTTGTGAGGCAAAGTGCAAGGCCCGAAGGAAGCATGGCCGAGGGTTGGTTGATACAAGAGTCTCTTGTATATATTTCAGAATTTCTTGGTCAGGTGGACATCTCTTTGCCATGACTATGGAGCAATGAAGAGGACTTGAGGATGACCTCTATTGTGCCTCAAGGAAAAGGACAGAGTAAAGTAATTAACATAACATTGATTGATGATCTCAATTTCACTTGCATCCTTAATAGTGATGTGATGAGCAGATGGGTTACAAGATATGAGGATGCAAAGACAAAAAGGCAAGCAGAAAGAGCTCTCTTTCGGAGGTAACATGGCTCTCGTAAGGCGTATCCTAAGCATCTAGCAACACTTTCGAATGATATCCATGTTGATTGGTTGCATGAGGAAATGGAGAGAGCAGAGCGCGACGAGGGGCTGCATATCACGGCGGAAGAATGGGAGTATGCATGAGGATGCATGTTAAAGGTACATAGAACTAATGTTTTGCATTAGTTGTAAGTGATTTGCTTTTAATATTTATTCATATTGCTTACATAAATATTACTTCTATTTTGGTCCAGTGCACTATGTTCAATGCTATATGGTGTGAAGGCAAGCATTTTCGAACACAAAGAATTGATGAAAAGAGGAATACACAAGATTGTAGTGTCATTAGTAGCTTTGAGGGAGCTAATGGAAAAATGGATGATTATTGTGGCACAATCCAAGACATATTTAGGCTTGACCTTCGTCGCTTCTTTTTGTGTATGTTTTGGTTGCCACAACAATGTGAGCAGGTATGCATTTTTTTACTAATGTGTTTCATGTACATATATATCTAAGCTCGCGTATCCCTTGACTTTTGATATGCTAATTAATTACTACAGTATGTGTATTTGAGTAGGTTATCTATCTGCCAATGGTGCATGACATTAAATGGTGGTACGTCATCCCTATTGCACCACGTTCCAAAGTGATGTATAATACATTCACTGATATGGAGCATATGGAGGATGTAACAAGCCGCAATGAAGATGATGTCGAACATGCCAATGAAGATGTTATGATCGATGATCAAGAAATAAGAGATGATCATGATAATGAGGATGAGCGTGCCATTTCTCATGATCACGAGAATGACCCTACCATTGAGGATGATGGTGATGTTGATGAGGATGATCAAGACATCGATACCATTATCAATGGACAGAATATCGATAGTGGAATAAATTTAATCGTAGCCTTACAAATTGATCAAATGGATATTGATGTTGATCGTTTGGCAAGGATGGATCTTATTGAAGATGAGATCAAACCCTAACCAATCCATCACTGTATCGTTCTAAATTGATGACATTTCTATTGTATATGTTGTCTTTTAATTATCATCTCATGATTTTCATTGTTGTAAATGCATGTAGTGGGATTGTGTAATGATAGGAATTTAGTTTTTCTTAATAAAGCACTCGCGTGTATTGATGCGTGTATCATTGCGTGTATTTACACGTGCTTATACACGCGTTTCTTAAACCAATATACACGCGAATTTAAATGCCAATATACACGCTATGGTAGAAGCGTTTCTTAAAGTTCAATACACGCGAATTTAAATGCCAATATACACGCGATGGTAGACGCATTTCTTAAAGTTCAATACACGCAAATTTATATGCCAATATACACGCGCCCGATACTATTCATATACATGTGCGACCATACACGCGCCCGTAACTTATCGCGTGTATGGCACGCGTGTATGGCAGCAGTGTCTTGTAGTGTATTGACCTGCCTGTTGCCATTGACCTGCCCGTTGCCATTGAGCTGCCCGTTGGCATTGACCTACCCGTTGCCATTGACCTGCCTGTTGGCATTGACCTACCCGTTGCCATTGAGCTTCCCTTTTCCCCCATCCCCCTGACCTGCCCTTTTTCCCTAGCCCCTTCAGCTATATCCAGTAGCATTCTTGTGTCCCAGTATTTTTCTCAATCAATTACAGAAAAACGGCACAAATAGGTGGCTCCTGGTGGTTTGGATTGTAGTATTCGTGCCGTGTTTCCAACTCTCCTTGCCACATGGTGCCCTTTGCCCTTTGCCCTTTGCCCCCTGAGCTGCCCTTTGCCCCCAACCCACTTTGATGCCCCTAGCCCCCTTAGCTACACCCAACAACATTCTTGTGTCTCGTATTTTTCTCCATTAACTGTAGAAAAATGGCGTGAATAAGTGGATCTTGGTCATTCAGATTATTGCAGTATTCACGCCGTGTTTCCAACTCTCCATAGCAACCGAAATCCTATCTTCTCTTGTGCTACACCTTGCCAGGGTTATTGAGAGGTATTCTTGACAAACAATTTCTACTTGGTTGTCCCACCCACCCCCATAGTTGCACCCATGAGCATTTTTGTGCCTCCACAACTACTTCATCAACGATAGAAAAATGACGTGAATATGGCGATCCTGATCAATTGGATTGTGGTAATCACACCGTTTTTCCAACACTCTCCTTAGCTATTGAAATCTTAGCTTCTATTGTGTGCTCATAAGCTACAACCTTGTAGGGTTCTTTAGAGGTGTTGTTGGCCAGATTCAAGGTTTACTACATAGAGATGGGTAAAGTGATGAAGGTGTTCCTGTGATAGGGGAAACACCAATAGAGAGACTTTTTGACTTCCTACAGATTGCAGGTGCACAATTCTTCTTAGCACCCCTATGTGTGGCTAGGGATGTAACACTTTTAAATTATCTAGATCTCAATCCTAACCCAAAAGGAGTGCTTTTTAGTTGGGTTTTTTGGAGTACATGTTCCTCTAATTTTTGGTTAGTTTCTCTAAGCTTTGTTACCTCTTAGCCTTTTTAACACATTTACATGTTGAGTTTGTGAGATCACGATGTCTTCTAGTCCCTTAACGGATTGCTTGTACATATTTATGTGTTGATAATGGAAAATAGTAGCTTGATTATTCAATCTTGAGCAATATCTAAATAAGCCTTCTCTACCATCCCCCAACGAATCAAACAAGATCATGCAAGAAAAGGTGCTAAATGATGGAGGCTTACCAGTTGATGGGTTAAGAGGGTATAGAACTCCTTGAACCCACAAATCTACATGCTTCTTTCCTTTTGCACATAGCCTTTGAGCTTCAACCTCATCATGTAGATCTTTGTGATGAATACTTCTCCTTGTGAAATATTCTTTGTCGAGTACGAAGTTGATATGGTGTCTTTTTTTAAAGTGTGGATCAACCCTTGGAGTCACCATAGCAACAAAAATGATCCAAAGAGAAAGCAAGAGATGGCGGGGAGATAAAAAAGATAGTAAAAAGAAAAGAGAGGAAAAAACTCACGTCATGCTGTATGAAAGAGAGAAGTATGTCATGTATTCAAATATTTAAAATTAGCTAATTTTGAAAAATGTGTACTAAAGTAGGTAAGAGGGTCGCCAAAAGGATATGTGAATTAAAGACTATAGATACGTGATGGATGGCATATTAAAGACACTCTCCTCTAAATAATATAGGTAAAAGAGATGCATTTAATATAGCTATTTGTCTCTACTATTTTAGTTAAATCACTTTGATTAAGAAAGTTAATCCAATCCTTACACGGCCCTTTTTTTTATTTTTGCTCCTAATGGATGGAAAATTGGTAACATGCCATGTCATCACCAATTTGGAAACTTCTTGCTCGGAGGGTTCACCTAAAAAGGGGTTTTTAGGTGAGTTGAAATAAAGGGGTTTTTTAATTCAAACATTTAAGGTAATTTTACAGCAATACATTTATAGAAGGGGTTTTTTAAATCGATTTTGAAAAAAAGCTCGTAAGTCCATAAAGAAAAAGGGGTTATTTTATTCATAAAAAATCATAGCAGGTAAGGGATTTTTTAATACCCCTTGAACGCACATGATACATAGGGTTTCTTAGTAGTACACCCCCTGAGACTTCTTGAATAAGGAAAATTATCTAGCATGCTATATATCATTGAAAAGATCGCGACGAACTGTAGATTCCTTTTTTGGTTTGATTTGCAAAAAATTAACCATTAGCCCATTTTTTAAAGAAAAAGCTAACATGGCATTTCTTAGAGGGTTATTTTTTAGTCCAAAATTTGCTTATAGCTAGTTGGCTTGATGATGAACAAGGGACATATTATGCAATTTATTATGTCTACTCTCTACAAAAGGTTTGCTATATCATTGAGATACTAGTGAGTTACAAAAGAGCATCGATGTCTCCATCATAATAATCCTCTGAAATTTCGAGGGTCAATCACACAAGGCTCAACATTTGGTTTTGGTATAGCCAAGTGGTGTTTTCCCTCATAATACGAGGGAAGTGTTGTATAGTGTGAGAAGAGCTGAGAAAGTGCTTATTATAACTTTTGTAGCAAGCAGTCGTAGCATTGCTAAGGCAGCATTGCTAATGTGTCAGAAAAGAGTTGGGGGCTGATTCGTTACCTTGCGACTCTAGTGCCACAATATTTGAAGCCTAGCTAAAGTGTCACTATTAGCAAAACTTCAACAAGAATCGAGGCTTTAGTGAGGTGGCCCATCAAATTTTCCTTCAAAGAATGCTACCTTTTGCAAAGTGTCTCATAAAAAGCCTTGGTATGCTGTGATAGTAATACTATTGTAGTGACGCCATTCATGTCAAACTTAATTTACATCATCTTGATTAAAGTGTGTTATCAATGCCAACGCCTTCATTCCGGTGAGGACAACTTCCTTCAGCGATGTTTTGTTGAGATTAATAGAGCACAAAGCTTTTCAAAAAATTGGGTCAAGTATCATTTTCTACCTCAATGGCATAGACTACCCATTCCTTATTCTTGTTCTTAGTGCTTCGCTATAGGCAAAAAACCTGGGGTAAGCGAGAGAATGCCCAACCTTCATCGTTAAAAAATTGAGGCGTGTAGGAAAGCACAACTCGAATTGAGAATTGGAATTTACATCGTCAACGATACAAGGTCCTACATTGTACAGACTTTAGGCGCGTTGGCACACGCTCCGTCTGGCTCACTCTCTCTCTCTCTCTCTCGCTCCGTCCACCCCCGCACCCACACCCTTACACGCATCACATACAATCTCTGCTTGAACTCTACGTACGGTACAGCTCCTCTAGCTCTTGGAGATCACCTCTGCAAATTCAGCTCCATCTGTGATCGATCCGGCACACTTCGCTAGCTTATAGCAGGTGCAGTGATCAGTTTGATTGAATCAAAGCAGATTAATATGGGCGTGAGCAACCATCTGATAGGGATCCTCAATTTCCTCACCGCCCTTCTCTCCATCCCCATATTAGGTGCCGGCATATGGCTTGCAACCAAGCACAGCACAGACTGCATGCGATAGGTCGCCATGTTCCTGATTTGATCGATATAAAGTTGCGACCTACATCCAATTTTTGAATCATTTCATGATAGTACATGGTGTGCCTCAGGGATTGGTACGGCATCATCCAAAAAAACGATAGTACATGGTGTGCCTCAGGGATTGGTACGGCACTATCCAAAAAAATGGCCCTGTGTTACAGAGATTTATAATTCCTCTTTATGGCTAGTTGGATTGATGAACAAGCGACATGCTATGCAATTTTTAACTCCTTGCAATGCCACTCCTTGGCATTGCAATAGGATTAAAAAGAGAATTGGATTTGGTTATATCACAGATATGCTGTAGAAAGAGAATTGGATTTGCTTATATCACAACCTCAGCCTACATAGACACACATAGTACATATAATTCTTAACTCCAAGTCCACATATAGCACATAAAAAGGATTCTAAACATGATTTCAAGTGTGATTTGGATGAAACTTGCAGGCTTAAGTGCTATTGTAGTTAGTTAGATATTCACAAGAATGGTCATGGCATTTTTAAAAAGGAGATGCATGAATGCGTAAAAGATAAGACAAAGGAGCATATATAGTAGGCTAGTATCTATGGCAATATATGATAGAGGGAGAGGGTACCAAACTACCTAGAGGGTGGAGGATCATCTTTATGTCAACAACTGTAGAGTCATGTGTGCATGCATGTGTAATATGGAAATGAAGAAAGCTAGAGAGCAAAGGGCAGCTCAATGGCAACGGGCAGGTCAATGCCAACGGGCAGCTCGGAGAGGCGAAATTATTTCTCCCAGATTTACCATATTTATAGCGTTGTGAGGCCACATGGCAATGGTACGGACACCACATTCCCACGCCATGTACTTTCACCCTGCGGTTCGCACATGTGAAATAGCCCACACTTGGGAGCCCACATGTTGATGTGCGGTCACACGTGTGAAATAGCCCACACGTGGGAGCCCACATGTTGATGTGCGGTCACATGTGTGAGTGACATGTGTGTGGCAGCCGCCGCATTTGTGAATACACATGTACATTTACGCTCCCAGGTGTGGATGCACGTGGCATCATACAATTTGGATTTCCATATGCCACATCCACCTCTGGTGTGCACTCGATGTTTCCTCCTCCATCTTCTGTAATAATTGACCATAAAAGTAACCATGCAAATTTCCAACAAGTCTGAGAGATGGGGGTTTGCCAGCTTCTTGTGTTTTGCCACATCGGACCATAATGTTCCTTCTCCAGTCAATAGCAATAATTGCTATAATTATTAGTGGCCCGGAGAGGCTACGACACATAATGTTGCCAAGTGGGGGTGACCGCAGAATATGCCTCTGGGAGAATCTTGCTTGTAGGATTGAACGAGGTAATATGCACTAGGGCATTGAACATAAGCTCTAGCTTTAACATTGGATTGCCTTGTTGTATGAATTCTTCATATTCTGTAGCTGTCATGGAATCCAAAACATTATTGTTAGTGTAAGGTGTAATATTATCAACTGGAGGCAGATTATGTACCTCCTGAGGTTGCCTTGGTGGATATGGAACAGGTGCCAATATCTCCTCGAGGGCGAGAGTATTATTGGGAAATTCTAATTCTGGTGGGGAGAAGGAAGAGTAGATGCATCTAGCTTGTGAAGAAGTAGTAGGAGGTGTGCTTGGATAGGGATCAAGAAGCCTACTGGCAATATTAATATACACAGGGTAGGTGTTTTTAAAAAAAGAAGATGGATCCTCATCCTCACCACCGTGACCTGAACTAGGGGGTGGGTGGCTAGGTTTGTGAGCTTGAAAAAAGGTTTGAATTTCAAGAATTTCTTCGTTATCCACATCTGGGTAATTTATGTGAGTTGCATCAAAATTATTGCTTACGATGGTATGCATAGCTTCTATATGCTTATGGATATTAGTATATAGCTTAAGGATGCCCACTAGGTGTGATATAAGGTAGACCCACAAAGATTTAAATGCTGGTGGGTATTATATACTTCTAACCACCCGTGACTAACTACCCATTGATAAGTATTAGCCACAACCTCGTAGATAGCTGGTGTTGTTGGTATGTCATCGAGAACAAACAGGTCAAATTTGTAGACCCTGTTGTCCAGAATTTTTGAATTTTGTAAGACGGGACACCAACTATGGAGGTTGAGGACTATTGGATGCAAATGATAAAAGAAGATATCTTGTGGGTTAGTTAATATCAGATCCCCCATCAAATTTCCCATAATGATGGTTGGGTCAGCATCGCACTCGGTATTTTGTTTAATAAATTCTCCTAAACCTATATCTTCAGCTAAGTTAATGTCATATTGAAGTAATGAGAGTGTTAGTGTAGACAAAAACAAGGTAAGAGTTTGAGAAGGGGGGCCAAGGAGTTACTGGCAATTGTCCCGATTCCCATGCGTGCTCAAGAAGGGTACGTAAGTCATTTGTAGGCTCCTGTCTTCGACTCCTTTCCTGTATGGCTAGTTGGCAGGCCAGTTCTTGTAGGAAGATATCAGCATTGCTGAGCTCTATAGAAATGGTTGTTTCTTTGATCATTCGTTCAGCATCGAGCGCTTTGAATCTTCTTGTTGCCACTTCTTGTGCTCTTCTGGTAGTAGCTTCTCTTTGATTGGCGTCAATAATTTGAACTACCTGTTGTGTTGCCAATCTGTGTGCATCGTGTATTGGTTTTCTAGTTGTGATATTGTTTCTTGGCTTCTTTGCACCGCTGTTTGGCTCGTGATGATTATTTCATTGAGAGCTTTTAGTTTTTTTGCATGTGCTTTGTTAACCTACTCTCGTTCCTGTTGCAGTCCTTGTACTCTTTCTTGTTCTTCTTTGCGAGGAGCACTATCTGTTGTCGAAGCATATCCGCATTATGCTTTGCGTTCTCCTAGTACTCCTCCATTTCCTTGGCATGCCTAGTTGTTGTTAGGCCCTTTGTGTGAGCTATCTCCTTTTGTATATCTGCTCCTTTGCTTGCTCCAGCCTTGCATTCAAGTCAGTATTCTCTTTTATTTTTTGTACAATGGTTTGACTCAAAACCAAGTTATTGCTCTCCAATGCGCTGTATCTTGTTTCCTGTTGTTCTGTAGCTTGTAAACTCCTTATGATTACTTCTTTATAAGTTTCCTCTACTGCTGCCAAGGTATCTTTCACACTTTGTGTTTGGGCATTGGCCTCTTGTAGCTGATTCCGTAGGCTCGTGTTCCTGTCGTGTAGCATGTGTGTTGTCAACAAATGGCAACGCCATACCTTCTGTTCCTATTCCCAGTTGGTACTAGTGGCCGCACTGCACTTATTTTTGTATGGGGATCATTGAGGAGTGTGTCGAGGCCTTCCAAGGTATCCTGGAGGAATTGTTGAGAATCCATCTCCTTGAAGGAACCAAGATGCAACAGTGGCTCGTCTTCATCCAATCTTCTTTATTTACTTGGCATGGACATTTCTGGGGAGTGTGGCCTCCTACTAGATTCTGCTGGCATCACTAAATCTTGTTGTGCAACTGATGCCTCCTTGTGTACTGGTCCGTCCAAAGTATGATCTTTTAGTGTTTGTGCTCCAGCTTCCTCTATGTGCATCTCTGCTAGTTGTGAATCCTTTAGTGGGTTGCTCACCTTGGACTGATGTGCCTTGAGATAATTTTCCACTTCTTTGTGCATAAAAAAGGCCCAATCGTCCTCCTTTTCTTCACATTAGGACATTTTGGAGGTCATTCTCATAGGGCCTTTTAGTAGAGAGAGAAAAACAAGCGCATCCATTCAGGAAGAAGACAACGTTACGTTGAAAAATAGGTTATTTCTTTTTTCTAAATCCAAAAACTCTTCTTTCTCACGTCAAATGTACTCTACTTACACTTGATATTCACTTTTCACACCCGCATGCATTAAACACACTTGCACTATTGTAGGGAGGGAAACTTCTATTCGAGTCCATGTATTAAATACACCTTTTTGCAAAGGAGGAAAAATTTCCCCCCTCTCAAACTTCCTCTTGGCCTTAAACAATATCTCACGCTCTTTTCATTTCCTCTACCTTCTGCTGCACTCCATTTTCTGAAGCTTCAGGCTTTTGTACCACATTCCTTCTTGAAACGATGGGTAGCAAATCTCGTTTTATATCATCCTAATTTTGCCCCACTAATGCCATCATAGATGATTCAATTCCGAGGGCAAGGAGACCAAGATCATTAGTGTTCGCTATACTTGTACCAAAAACTCTCAATGCGCAAAATCAGTGGGCCGAAGTGCTAATCACCACATGGGTCCTTATGCAGTCAAGGAAGAAAAGAAAGACAAGCAACAAGAATATATTTAGGGTGTCATGGAAAGGAAGAGTAAAAGACTTCAAGATAGAGACTAGAAGGACAACCATCTAGGAAGTCCTAGTGCAGCATATATATGTGCATATAATAAGCTTGTGCTTGAGAATCCAGATGACATAAAATTGCCTTCGCATAGACAAAACTGTAAGTAAATCTATCACTTGTGTCAATCTTTTATTTTCTCATAATTGTCTAATGAACTCTGTAAATTGTCCACGTCTATGTGCAATGTGCCTTGTATATTGAATTTGATGTGCGCGTGTTTGATTCATAAAGCAAATTTATGTAGCTTTTATATGAGGAAAAGAGAGAGATCTTATCTAGCCACTTCTTGCTTGATGTTGACGAAGCTTTTGCGCGCTTGCCGACGGTGCCCTCCACGAGAAACAATGCCCTCACGGCCCTCAAGGATTGAATTTTACAATGCTTTCAATTTTTGAATACAAACAACTTACGAGGCTTGCTAACGTGTGACTATGTGAGTGTGTGAGTGCGAAGCTATGTTACTGTTTGCTGCCGAGAGTCGCACGTGCTTCTTTATTACTCCTCTTCCGCTTCCCTCTTCACATGCAAGGAAAAGAGACAATGTTCTAAAAAAAAACGTATAATACGAAGGTCATTTCCCTGCAATGTAGCTGGGATGAGTCACTCTCTCTCTCTCTCTCCCCTTCACTCTTCCGCTTTCTCTTTTTTCACGTGTGAGGGAGCGTGCGACTTCGTCTCCTTCTTCTTCACAGTCTCGGCGCGACAGGTTGCAGCAGCACAATTAGCGAATCTTGCCTCACTTCTCTTGCTCACAGCACAAGGGCCGGCCCAGAAAATGGCTGCACTCTCTCTTTCTTCAAGTGCACACGTGCGGGTTGGCGACGCTTCGATGTAGGCATGCATGGTAGTGTCTCGCTTCATACTGCTTGGCGGAGATTCATTTCCAATGCTGCTCGTCACTTTTCCCAGAAAACTAAGTTTCCAAGCTTTAAAAATTAAAGTGGGCCAAGCCCTTAGTCCCACACATGCTTGAGTGCGGGGCCTTGATGGTAGCTTTGCCTCCAAAAAAAAAAAGCTTGTGTGTGAAAACCAAGTGAGGGTACGAAGTGAAGGCATCACTCTTCAATATGCGCATGCTGCCACGCATATGCTCATGCATCAAAACATAGTGGAAGGGTGGGAAAAAAATGCAACAGTGGCGTCCTGCGGGGAAAGCTAGCTGGCTAGTGTGAACCCAGAATCTCCGGTTAGACTAGTGCCTTATCCATTGGGCTACAGGATCATGAGCAAATGGCTAGGATCTATAGTGAGAAAGGTAACATCTGACAAGTGAATCAATCGACGGGTCATGGGGATAGAATGAGAGAAGCAAAAGTGGAAGGATGGGATAACTTGAAAACCCTTAGAAGACTACCCAACTCCTCAACTCCCAAACACTTAAGGTCTTGCACTATTTCCCAAGGATCAATGTCAAAGGAATGGGTATCCACCAAGGCACGATCAAAATTTTGGGTAAAGGAACCAAAAAGGGCCATCAAAGCTAAGGAATCTGCAACATGATTTCCATGACCAGGCAAAAAGGTCAAGGAAGAAGAGGTGAAATGGGTGAAGAGGTCATGGGATAAAAGACTATAGTAGTGCATCAAAGGGTGGATGGTGCAGGCTTGGCCATGAAACTGGTGGACCACGAGTTGTGAATCTCCATAGATATGAACATGAGATGCTCCCAAAAGAAGTAGTGCTCTCAAACCAATCAAAAGTGCTTGATATTCAGCAATGTTGTTGCTCAAATGATCTCCCAAAAGAACTCCCAAAAGAATAGCATTCCCTCCAGGTGGATATATGACAATGCCGCAACTACCAAGTTTGTCCTTGCCCCTACATGCTCTATCAAAGTATAGACTCCAAAAAGGCATGGTAGATTCAACATCACCTGCAACTCATAACGGAAAAGTCAATGCAATCACATCCAATAGGGCTTAATTTTATCAAAATTGGTTTTGGTAGAGAACCATGTCCCATCCATTTCTGCAAGCTGGACTTTATTGCGAGGATAAACGTCAACAATGCGATAAGGACCCAACCATAAATGGCTCAACTTCCCAGGGAAAATCTCATGACGTGCATCATAGAGAAGAACTAATTGCCCTTTCTCAAAAGAATAGGTTTTAGCTTTCTTATCACGTTGCTTGGTTTGACGTTTCTTAGCAACCTCTTGATGTAGATAGGCTCTCAATCTCCACTCATCTAGATGCTCCAAAGGGCCCAATCTCTCTTGCAAACGCTCCTCCAAAGGTAGTGTGTGCTCATGCAAAAACCTCAAACTCGCCAACTCATGCTCAATAGGTAACACACATTCTTGCCCATAAACTAAAGAGAAAGGAGTGAACCCCGTGGCTTCCTTGAAAGTAGTGTTATAAGCCCAAAAATAACTACTGGTAACTTCTCATCCCAATCCCTTTTATGAGTGTCCACAGTTTTTCTAAGGATAGTGACCAAAGTTTTGTTTGTGCTCTCAACTTGCCCATTAGTAGAAGGTTTGTAGGGGGTGGTTTTATCATGACAGATATTGAAATAAGCAGTGAGTTCCTCAATGACATCATTAAGAAAATGGAACCCCCTATCAAAAACTAACTCAGCAGGTGCCCCAAAATGACAAATGATATGCTCAGTCAAAAATGTAGCAGTAGCGCGTGCATCATCTTTCTCATAGCTCTAGCCTCACTCCACTTAGTTAAGTAATCAGTAGCAACAATGATATAAGATTTACCATGCCTGGAAGTAGGTGTAATAGGGCCCACATAGTCAATCCCCCACTTCTCGTCGAAAGGAAGGGCAGCTAGAATAGGATTATTAGGGTGCAAACGATTCTCAAGGCGGGTGGCTCTCTGGCAAACATATCTTTTACACCACTCAAATGAATCTTTTACACCACTCAAATGAATCTTCAAAAACAGATGGCCACCAATACCCAGCTCTCACAATTTTCAATGCAGTGAGTTTCCCAGTGAAATGACCTCCACATGCACTATCATGTCACTCTTTCAAAATGTGTGGAATTTCCTCTCGTGCAACACATCAGCGATAAATACCCTCAAACCCCTTGTCGTATACAAAGACCCATCAATGATAGTGAATTTCTGAGCATGCGTAACTAATTTCTTCTTCGCGGCTTTGCTCATGTCAGAAGGAAACTCAAGTGTGGACAAATAATGAGCAATTTGGTCATACCACTCATGTGCATACTCAATGCGAAACAACTCATGTGCAGGTGCAGTAGGCTCATCTTTACATGGGATTACATCAGCTAAGCAATCCACTAACTTTTACAATGCAGGAGGTTTAGATTTAAGCTCATAGTCAAAGGCCTGCAACTCGACAATCCATCGTATAATACGCTCAGGGGGCTCTAACTTATTCAATAAAAGGTGCAATGAATCTTTAGAGACATAGATGATGGTGTGCTGGGTAGCCATATATGTGCGAAACTTCCTAGCACTCTTAGCAATAGCTAGACAAGCTCTCTCAACCCATGTGTAGCGCGTTTCAGCATCTTTAAGCTTGCGGCTATAATATGCAATGGGGTGCATTTTTTAATCATAAAGTTGTGCAATGCAAGCGGATATTACCAAATGAGAACAAGAAGAAAATAAATGAAAAGGCTTGGATGCATCAAGTGGTTTGAGGATAGGGGCGGTAGTGAATGCACTTTAAAGAGAAGAGAAAGAATTTTGTTAAGGTTCTCCCCAAATGAACTTATGCTCAACTCGCAGCAGAAGTGTATTCAGTGGTAAAATAAGATGTGCCATATCTTTAATTAAGCGGCTATAGTGCTTAGTGGGTGGCAAAAATGCAAGAATAGCCTTGACTTTTTTAGGATCCATAGAAATGCCATGCTTGCTAATGAGGTGACCCAACAAAATGCCATAAGTGACCCCAAACACACACTTTTTTGCATTCAAAGATATTGATTTTTCACGGCACTTGTAAAAGACATACCTAAGGGGGGCTGCAACAAGTTTATCATGCGTGGTCCCAATCCCCAAATCATCCATGAAGATCTTTAAGAAATCGGTCAAATCATCACGAAAGGATTCATGCTTATAGCACTGATATGAAGCACCCGCGTTGTTGCAAAGCCCAAACGGCATGACATGATATGCATATGTGCCAAATATAGTGGTAAAAGTGGTTTTGAGCTTATCCTCATCAGCGATAGCCATTTGATTGTACCCAAAAAAGCAATCCAAGAAAGCATATATCTCCCCCCCACCAAAGAGTCAAGGATTTGGTCAATAAAAGGCAAAGGGTAGTAGTCCTTAATGGTAGCTTTAGTAAGCTACTTATAATAAACACATATGCGAAGCTGCTTATTCTTTTTAGGGACTACAATAATAGGAGACACCCATTCAGTGTTATCGATAGGAAAAATCAAACTCGCTTCTAAAAGTTTTTTAATTTCCATGTAAACCCCCTCTCTATAATGCTCAGGCAATCTGCGCTGATGTTGGCGCACAGGTGTAATGTCAGGTTTAAGAGGAATGCGGTGCACAACAAGTTCGGGTGGAAAACCTCTCAATTTGGTGTAATCCCATGCAAAGATGTCCTGATACTCCGGACATAAAGCAATAATCTCCTCCCTCAACGGTGGATCTAAAGAAGTCCCCAAAAGCACAACTTTCTCATCCCCCTTTATATAGGAACTCTCACAGTATCCTCCTCTCTGGCCAAAGATGAGGTCTCCTCATCATCATCAAGGGTAATCTCAACAGAATCAGGGTCAATGCAATAGGAACTCGGTGTACATGAAGAGGTAGAACTCTGGTCATCATCCCCATCACTCTCAACATCAGTAGTAACCCCAAGGCTCACAATAGAAGAAGGGTAAGCAGGAAGAACCGCTCGAAAAGATCCTCGACCAAGAAGCAACCGCCCTATAGGAATGTCAATAACACAATCAGTCTTCCATATCCAAGGTCGCCCTAAAAGAAGCTGGTACTAGCCAGGTCCTGGACTAAGCTGCAAAACATAACAATCAATCTCCACCATACGCCCAGCGACGACAGTGAGACTGGCAAACCTTGGATGAAACCCTCAGCTCTCACTGGGGGTCGATGATCACCCATACGCAAACTAGTAGCAGGAACTCCATTGAAAGATAGCCCCAGCTTGGAAAAGGTAGAATAACTCAAAACATTGACGCCTGATCCTCCATCAACAATAGCATGTGGAATCACTAGAGCTGGTGGATCATGCACTCCACTCGAGGACACTCAAGCTCAACAAGAAGGGAATCCACTTTCTGAACAACAGGAAGATTAGGACCCACTCCCTGGGAAGAACTCAAAGCTCTGCAGTACCTCCTCAAAAGGGCTCGGCTAGAAGGAGAAGTGAGAAGGTATTGTGGAAGGGACATGGTGAGCTCTACTCGATTAAGAGCAGAAACAAGGTCAAAAGAAAGAATGGGGGAAAACAGCTTACTTGGAGTAGGGCGTGGACGAGTGTGGCGAGGTTGAGGTAAAGGGTCGGCAAAGGAACAGCGAGCAACAACAGGTTCGGGATCTCCCACCTCGTCAACAACCTTCTCTTTCCCCTTTCGTGTGATGGCTTGCACGGGTGATAAATCTAACTCAATCATATTAATCGAAGGGTTATCAGTGGTGGTAGGTGGTGCACTAGACGAAGCAACTGTTGGAGAACTAGGAGACCACCTCTAAAGAAGTGTCCACCGGGGGTTTCTCGGCACCAATACGATGATTAATGGGGCCGGGGGGTGGCAAAGTGGTGCTCCTATTCATCAAATGGCGCATCTTAATGTAACACATATCCTCTGTGTGCCCCCTACCCAAACATTTCTCATAAGTGCAAATAACAGTGGGGCAATCTTTGGAAAGATGGCCGGATACATGACAAGCTCGACACATCATGTTGGTGGGATTAGGCTCAAGGCGACGTGCAGACAACAAGTTTTGTTGGCGCTTTAGAAAATTCACATCAAGAGTCATAGCCTTCACATCTTCATTAAGTTGGTTCATGTAATTTGTCATCATGTTTTTCAAATCCCCAATACTAGACGCGGTGCTTTCATACCCATCCCCCCCCCTTGTGATGTGCTGGTGGTGGAGCGGTAGAAGTAGAATCAGGGTAAGTCACATACGGTGATGGAGCATGAGGGGCAGGAACATGATTTTGTGAGAGGTTAGGGGAGCCACAACGCTAGAAGAAGGTGGGGGTACTAAAGGCAAAAGAGGTGGTGAGGTTACTTGAAGGTGAGGTGGTACAACGGGTGAGGTTACTTGAAGGTGAGGTGGTACAACACGTGGAAATTGGAATGGTTGAGTTGGTTGAAGTTGAGGTACATACGATGAGGTTGGTTGAAGTTGAGACACATACGATGAGGTTGGCCAAGGTTGTTGCAGGGAGGGCAAAATGGGAGTATGTGGTGCTAGCCATGGATAATACGAGGGAGATGGAGTCGTGGCCTATTGTGGCTCGTAAACACATCGATAAGAGCTCTCCACATTAATGGCAAAAGTGATGGCCGTATTCAAGTCATTTGGGGCTTGATCTCTAACCAAAATTTGGATGCTAGGGTGTATGCCTCGTAGAAATGAGTCCATGATGGTGAGCGGGTCGATGTTAAAAATGGGAGTGTAATGATCAACAAAGTTCCTAAACCTCGTGGCCGCTTGTTCCATGGTCTCATGCGGGTGATTTTGCTTGAATGAGCGTAATTGCTCAAAAAATGTGAAGAAGTTTGGAGGTCTGCGAAATTCAACCAAGAATTTTTGCTCAAAATCGGCAAAGTTTGGGATGGAGTTTGGTTGTTGCTTGGCGAACCAATTTGAGGCCTCACCCTTCAGTGTAGTGCTAAAGTAATTCATCACATGCCCTTCCTCGACGATGTGTGAGGTCAAACAAGCAATTTTGAAATTGTTTAGATGAGCGGTGGGATCCTCCAATGGTGTCCCATAGAATGTGGGGAATGGGATGAGGAGTGCATCAGGACGGGCCAAATTTGGTGGGGCAAAACCAAAGGTGATTGAATGGCGAATGGAGGAGGAAGTGTGGTTGAGCCATAATTGGAATTGGTATAGAAATTACGATTCCAGGTGAACTCCCCCCCGATGATGGCAAAGGAGGTGAGCTTTGTAATGGAAAAGCGCTAGTGGGGTTAGAGGGAAGTAGGTGTCGCTTGGCTTTCTCCCTTTTATGGTATCTCTTAGCTCGGTAACTCTCTCTCAAGCTATCTTGCCAATCTTTGGCACTTTGCATAAGTCCCCTTTCCAAGTAGGTTCGTGTCTCGCGGGACCAAGACCAAGTCACATGCCACTGTCTGGGAAATATCTGGACGAGCAAGGTGTGAGGTGAAAAAAAGAAAGAAGAACCACTGCCTCTATAGCCCTTCACCTCCCAGACTTGGAAAATAACAACACAACGGAGGCACCACCAGCCACCGACTGGAACACTTCTCATGATTCACCACCCACCCACACCAGAAAGATAGCTCAAAACCACGATAGACAACTGATCATTCACATAAACATACAGAGCACCAACCACAATGTATAAACTCAGCAATTTCCCTTGTTTTTGTAGTTTAATACAGTGCCAACTTCCACGTGAGAGCCACTCTGAGGTGTTTATTCTCAACTCTTAGCTAGCACCATTGCTACGAAGAAAGAGTACTTCGGAGCAAGAGATTCAAAAGTGGTTCACCTATTTGAACATGCTGGAGGTTACCATATTAATTTTTTCCATACGAATCAGGGTATGTTATTCCTCTATCTTGTTAGCTATATACATCTAATAGATAGCCTGGATGCCTTAGTTTTAGATATTTCTACTTTTGCAGGAACCTGCATTGGAGCCTTGCCGTTATAGAATTGGATAAGAGAATCATGTGGACTCTTAATTCAGTACCAAGATCACATCTTGAGTTAGGTCTATAAGTAAACATTCAAAGCACCTTTCTGTAGTATCTATGGCTCCTTGAAGTTGGCAATGTATTTTATTGTGAAAGCTTATTTATTATGCAGGTGTATAAAAAGGCTTCTTCATGTTCTTAGCTCCCTATATGGAGACAATGAACTGTACAAATCAGAGGTCAAGCCTGTTCAAGTGCCCAAGCAAGGAGACTCACACTCTTGTGGATGGAGATCGATGATACATGTAGAATATATTCTCTAGAGTACTAGTCTCTTCTCCATGAATCCCCTCATGTCCCAGGTAAGTGGAAGAATCATTGGGTGGACATTGATTTAGCTAGATTTGCGGTCTGACATTGTGAATTTTATTTTTCTAGACTGCATTACAGAATTATGATAGTAACTATGTGGAGCGGTACAGAGTGACCATGATACAATTAATACTAAAGAATAGCACAGAGATGTCTGAGGAGAACCAGTCGGAATTCCTCGATCCTGCAGACATCGAGGTGCTCCTTCAGGCTGTAGGGGACGAGGCAGAGCCCTCTGGGCACATAGAGGTAGAGCCAAGGTCCAAAATGTGGAGGTTAACATTGAACATCCCAAGGCTGATGAGGTAGAGCAAGCTGAAGAGGCAGAGCCGAAGCCTGAAGAGAAAACAGACGAGAAGTAGCCTGCAGAGGATGAGGCAGGACCTAGTACTACGGAGGCAAACAATGAAGAACCTAAGTCTGATGAGGATGCCAAGGCTACTGAGGATCCCAAGCTTGATGAAGATGCCAAGGCTACTAAGGATCCCAAGCTTGATGAAGATCCCAAGCCTAATTTACCTAATGTAATGTAACCAACTCAATTTTAAGAATTGTTTCTATTAGCTTTTTTTGTCCCTTAACAATGATTATAGGCTTCAGTCATATTCAGATTGATTATAATCATGTCAATAATGGTTCCAGACACCGAGGAGGCTTATTATCTTGGATGTTAATGGATTGCTGCTCAAAATACAGCCCAAGAGCTTTGGACCAAGTGCTACAGGGAATTACAGAGTCAAAGAAATGCATGTCATGCTAAGGCCCAAACTGTATCAATTTATCAACTTTGTAACTAAGCACTTTAGAGTGGCCATATGGTCCTCAATGATGACGCATAATTTGAGGCCTCCTGTCATGCTAGTTTTGAGAGAATCTAAGATTGAGGAAACAGAATTGTATTTTGTATATGACCAAAGGCACTGTTACATTGACCCATGTGTTTTTCATCCCAACAAACCTGGGGTGCCCTTACTTATGAAGCGCTATGTGGATATCCAACAGCCATGTAATCCCACAAATACATTATTAATTGATGATACCCCCTGAGAAGGCTATGTACAATCCCATGGGAACATGGATATCACCCTTTCCTTTCGAAGGTAATGTAGATGATGTTTATTTGGAAGAATAATTGATTCCATATTTAGATGGATTGTACAAATCAAAAGACTCTGTACAAGATTATGTAATGAGAAATCCTTTTTTGTAATGTAATGTTTTCAACTGTTTTATTCTCTTTCAAGTAATGTGTCTTGGAAAATAGTATACATTGTATTGTTTTTTAAAAGTACTACATTGAAAAAAAGGCTCTTGATTAATTATGTTAAAAGAGTACATTCAAATTTGTAATGTCAAGTAGGAGTGTCATTAACAAGATAGACTTGAGTAATTATGTCGGAAGAGTACATTGGAGTGGGTCTTGTCAAGTAGGAATAAAGTGTGCCAGCGTGTCTTACAAGGATTCTTCGACAATATCCTTCCATAGCTATTGTAAATTACATTTTCCTCGTATAGAAATAATTGTCACCAGTGTTGAAGCTTCATCAATCACTTAATGTCTATGACTTTGTCGTCCATTGCACTTGTAGCTTCCTGATCGATTGGTACCAACTCTCCATTGATGTAAGGGGACCTGCTATATACCAGAAGGACAAGATAAAAGTTTGAGTTGCAATCATGTACTTCATAACTACTGTCTCCAGTGCAATGTTACAATGGATATCGTCAAAAACGTTACTCGGACATCCCTCATCAAGAAGTCTTGCTAAGAGGAATGTGTCCAAATCTTTGCAGACAAGCATGGTTCTCGCTATCTTCACCTGAAATAAGCTAAAAAGTTCCACAAACACAGTAATTGTTAGGTAAACAATAATTTTTACTACACGAGTTGGAATGCTCCCTCATACCTAGGGAGCATTGCACATCCTTGAAGAGCTTGCTCTTTGCTGATTCCATTACTAAGGGGTCTGGGATAGGCCAATCCATGTAGTTTCACTCATCTTGCAAAGGTAGCTCTTCCAAGCGGCCACGATTGTGTTTTTTGTTTAACAGACGGTAGAAATAATCATAGAAAAAGATTCCTGAATCTACAAGGCTTTTGTTGCTCATTCCCTCATACTGTAGCCGACTAATGTGTGCGTGAACCACATTCATAATTCCAATGATGCACTGAACTGCCTCCCACTCATATGATGACGAGTATACATCTGCAACCATAGACGCGGACAATTTACATAGTTCATTAGACCATTATGAGAAAATGAAAGATTGACAAGCGATAGATTTACTTACAGTTTTGTCTATGGGAGGGCAATTTTATGTCATCTGGATTCTCAAGCACAAGCTCATTATGCATATATATATGCTGCACTAGGACTTCCTTGATGGTTGTCTTTCCAGTCTCTATCTTGAATCTTTGTCTTCCTTTCCATGACACCCTAAATGTATTCTTGTTGCTTGTCTTTCTTTTCTTCCTTGACTGCATAAGGACCCATGTGCCATATTAAAGACACTCTCCTCTAAATAATATAGGTAAAAGAGATGCATTTAATATAGCTATTTGTCTCTACTATTTTAGTTAAATCACTTTGATTAAGAAAGTTAATCCAATCCTTACACGGCCCTTTTTTTTATTTTTGCTTCTAATGGATGGAAAATTGGTAACATGCCATGTCATCACTAATTTGGGCACTTCTAGCTCGGAGGGTTCACCTAAAAAGGGGTTTTTAGGTGAGTTGAAATAAAGGGGTTTTTTAATTCAAACATTTAAGGTAATTTTACAGCAATACATTTATAGAAGGGGTTTTTTAAATCGATTTTGAAAAAAAAACTCGTAAGTCCATAAAGAAAAAGGGGTTATTTTATTCATAAAAAATCATAGTAGGTAAGGGATTTTTTAATACCCCTTGAACGCATATGATACATAGGGTTTCTTAGTAGTACACCCCTTGAGACTTCTTGAATAAGAAAAATTAACCAACATGCTATATATCATTGAAAAGATCGCGACGAACTGTAGATTCCTTTTTTGGTTTGATTTGCAAAAAATTAGCCTATTTTTTAAAGAAAAAGCTAACATGGCATTTCTTAGAGGGTTATTTTTTAGTCCAAAATTTGCTTATAGCTAGTTGGCTTGATGATGAACAAGGGACATATTATGCAATTTATTATGTCTACTCTCTACAAAAGGTTTCCTATATCATTGAGATACTAGTGAGTTACAAAAGAGCATCGATGTCTCCGTCATAATAATCCTCTGAAATTTCGAGGGTCAATCACACAAGGCTCAACATTTGGTTTTGGTATAGCCAAGTGGTGTTTTCCCTCATAATACGAGGGAAGTGTTGTATAGTGTGAGAAGAGCTGAGAAAGTGCTTATTATAACTTTTGTAGCAAGCAGTCGTAGCATTGCTAAGGCAGCATTGCTAATGTGTCAGAAAAGAGTTGGGGGCTGATTCGTTACATTGAAACTCTAGTGCCACAATATTTGAAGCCTAGCTAAAGTGTCACTATTAGCAAAACTTCAACAAGAATCGAGGCTTTAGTGAGGTGGCCCATCAAATTTTCCTTCAAAGCATGCTACCTTTTGCAAAGTGTCTCATAAAAAGCCTTGGTATGCTGTGATAGTGATACTATTGTAGTGATGCCATTCATGTCAAACTTAATTTACATCATCTTGATTAAAGTGTGTTATCAATGCCAACACCTTCATTCCAGTGAGGACAACTTCCTTCAGCGATGTTTTGTTGAGATTAATAGAGCACAAAGCTTTTCAAAAATTACTTAAGAAATTGGATCCTCAATTTCCTCACCGCCCTTCTCTCCATCCCCATATTAGGTGCTGGCATATGGCTTGCAACCAAGCACAGCACAGACTGCATGCGATAGGTCTCCATGTTCCTGATTTGATTGATATAAAGTTGCGACCTACATCCAATTTTTGAATCATTTCATGATAGTACATGGTGTGCCTCAGGGATTGGTATGGCATCATCCAAAAAAACGATAGTACATGGTGTGCCTCAGGGATTGGTACGGCACTATCCAAAAAAATGGCCCTGTGTTACAGAGATTTATAATTCCTCTTTATGGCTAGTTGGATTGATGAACAAGCGATTGCAATTTTTAACTCCTTGCAATGCCACTCCTTGGCATTGCAATAGGATTAAAAAGAGAATTGGATTTGGTTATATCACAGACATGTTGTAAAAAGAGAATTGGATTTGCTTATATCACAACCTCAGCCTACATAGACACACATAGTACATATAATTCTTAACTCCAAGTCCACATATAGCACATAAAAAGGATTCTAAACATGATTTCAAGTGTGATTTGGATGAAACTTGCAGGCTTTAGTGCTATTGTAGTTAGTTAGATATTCACAAGAATGGTCATGGCATTTTTAAAAAGGAGATGCATGAATGCGTAAAAGATAAGACAAAGGAGCATATATAGTAGGCTAGTATCTATGGCAATATATGATAGAGGGAGAGGGTACCAAACTACCTAGAGGGTGGAGGATCATCTTTATGTCAACAACTGTAGAGTCATGTGTGCATGCATGTGTAATATGGAAATGAAGAAAGCTAGAGAGAGGCTGCTGTGAGAATAGGCTCTCTACCAAAAAAGATAGTCCCTAAGAAGAATTTCTATAAGCTTTTAATAAATGTGGACATGGGATTAGATATGAGGCTTTTATCAAGGTTCATTGTTGCAAGGGGGAAAGAAGGGTGTCTCACAATGAATTGCTTAGAAGCCTCACAAATTTTTAATTTTTGTATTAGCCTTTTCACCCTTTGCAAATATTCAATCTACTCCTGAGCAACTGTTTTTAGCCCCATGCACATTTTAATTTGGTAGAAAGTTGTTGCCTTATGAAAGGAAAATTTCATGATATTTTGAGAGGATGGAGAGTTATGAGATCAAAATCGGCTTCTCTATTAAGCTCTAAGGCCCTCTTGTAGGCTCTAGAAGGTTTTATAAGGACTCCAAGGCTTAAAAGTTGGGGTTTAAAGCTTAGTACCATGATGTAGCAAAATATCCAATGGCCATGAGACTTTTAAAAGATATGTATCTATGTCTTCTTCATGATATTAGAAAGTTTCATGGCCTCCATCACATCAAAATAAGACTCTCTTATATGCTCCAAGACCCAACTTTAACGCCTAATGCATAGGAAGGCTCCTAGGATTCGATGGAGACATGATAGGTCCTTTCTTTTTTGATTGCTTCTTTGCCATTATAGGTGGGATTGATGGTTGTGGTGAATCTAGATCTGCGGGAAGATCCACACTATTGTTGAGCATTAATATGATCGCCTTTGCTCTCACCCACCAAATGTATGTTGTTGAATAACATGAAGTTGTGAACTACAAAACATTATGACGAAAATCTTAGTATATATTAGTAGAATATGAAAGTCCAAGGAAAATATTTAATTTTTTCACAACTCTTTTTGATGTGTCTATCGAAAATACTCACAGGCTACTCTTTTTAATATGTCTACTAGAAATTTTGATTGCATGTATCTCCATGTGTTTTGCGACCACTCTCCATTCACATGAGCTTCCATTAGTTTATGGTAATGATAGTCCTTGTTTAGACTTTTAGCTAAAGCTTTATTATTACAAACTTAAAAGTTATCATTTATGTTATTATAACTTACAGGCAAAATGAAAAAATGATGTGGAGTTTTATTGTTAAAAAGGAGTGGAGGATGGAGTGTTTCTAATGTGCTTATTATGCATTTAGATGCCCTGCAAAATAACAAACCACATAAATTATTCAATCTAATACAAATTGAAATCTCTATTAAAATTAAAAACTTACAATTTGGCTTCTCCATGCATACCAAGCATGGAATTCAAGACACATGTCTTTCTTTTCTTGATATCAATTATAATTACACTCAATGGCTCCTAGAAAATAGAGAAAACAAAATTCCAAGGTGGAGGTAAACGAAGTTTTTTTGGCAGACACTCAGCCCCCCTCAGCCACTATATTTCAAGGATACCTCCAAGCGTGTTGATCATTTACCATCAAAATATTCAGATGATCCACACATTCAATTGATGGCCTTAAAGGTTCTATCTACTTAGGACATGGGAGGATACAACAACATGCAAAAAAGACTATTCTGATAGAGAAGCAAGAAGCTTTACATATTTTTAGATATGCACTAGGGTTGTGCACGCATTGAGGGCAGGGTATTTTTTGTGTTATGCGGCTATGCAAAGGTGGTTCCTGATTTGAACACCCATGCTCTTGGAGATTATCAATGCCAAAAGCTATGAAGTTATAGAGGAAAACTACCCGAAGAAGATGAGGCTAAACACTTATCCGAAGATGAGGGCAAACAACTGCCCAAAGAAAACCCCAAAAAGGAGGGGAGTCTCTTTGAGGAAGACAAAAAGTTGAAGCAAAAAAGAAGACTTTTTAAAAGTCTTTTCTTACTTATATTGAGAACAATTCTTATTACAATTTGTGTCACTTTGACTTTTTCTTCTTCTCAATCACCATCCTACATAAAGAAACACTTTATTTAGCATGATAAGTGTTTATAATATATTAATGCTAATAACAATGATTGTTTTTGTGTTGTATAAACTAACTTGATTTTTTAAGAATTTTATTGTATCGTTACATTTGCCTTCGGAGAATGTGTTGAAAATCTTTTGTACTATATTTGTTTTTTGTTTGTTTTTTTTTTCCGCTACCATGTTGAGTTGTACAAAAATAGTTGATACGTGTGGCATAGTGTGATTTTCCCATGCCTTGAGTATTCCATGTAGTAAGAGGCCCTTGGTTCCTCACAAAGTATGGGCCATGTGCAAACAAAATATGCTTTACATATAAAGAAACATATTAATAATCATTTTACATCATATTAATTAGTAAATGTACGAATTACATGAAGCAAAAAGTCTTAGTAGGTAGAAGGTTATGTCCTTGTTCTCCTAGCAGACAATTGTTTCTACAAGTGTCTTGATTGCTATTTCAAACTGATCTACAACATCCTTCCGTAGCTGTTGTAAATTACATTTTCCTCGTATAGAAATAATTGTCACCAGTGTTGAAGCTTCATCAATCACGTCAATGTCTATGACTTTGTCGTCCATTGCACTTGCGGCTTCCCGATCCATTGGTACCAACTCTCCATTGATGTAACGAGACCTGCTTTACCAGAAGGACAAACCTCATAACTACTGTCTCCAGTGCAATGTTACAATGTATATCGTCAAAAACTTTACTCGGCCATCCCTCATCAAGAAGTCTTGCTAAGAGGATTGTGTCCAAATCTTTGCAGACCAGCATGGTTCTCGCTATCTTCACCTGAAATAAGCTAAAAAATTCCACAAACATAGTAATTGTTGGTAGGTAAACAATAATTTTTACTACACGAGTTGGAATACTCCCTCGTAGTAGGGAGCGTTGCACATCCTTGAAGAGCTTGCTCTTTGCTGACTCCATTACTGAGGGGTCTGGGATAGGCCAATCCATGTAGTTCCACTCAACTTGCAAAGGTAGCTCCTTCAAGCGGCCACGATTGTGTTTTTTGTTTAGCAGATGGTAGAAATGATCATAGAAAAAGATTCCTGAATCTACAAGGCTTTTGTTGCTCCTTCCCTCATACTGTAGCCGACCAATGTGTGCGTGAACCACAGTCATAATTCCAATGATGTAGTGTACTACCTCCCACTCCTCATATGATGAGGGATACACATTTGCAACCATAGACGTGGACAATTTACACAGTTCATTAGACCATTATGAGAAAATAAAAGATTGACACAAGTGATAGATTTACTTACAGTTTTGTCTATGTGAAGGCAATTTTATGTCATCTGGATTCTCAAGCACAAGCTTATTATATGCACATATATATGCTGCACTAGGACTTCCTAGATGGTTGTCCTTCCAGTCTCTATCTTGAAGTCTTTTACTCTTCCTTTCCATGACACCCTAAATGTATTCTTGTTGCTTGTTTTTCTTTTCTTCCTTGACTGCATAAGGACCCATGTGGTGATTAGCACTTCAGTCCACTGATTTTGCGCATTGAGAGTTTTTGATACAAGTATAGGGAACACTGATGATCTTGGTCTCCTTGCCCTCGGAATTGAATCATCTATGATGGCATTAGTGGGAAAAAATTAGGATGATATAAAACGAGATTTGCTACCTATCGTTTCAAGAAGGAATGTGGTACAAAAGCCTGAAGCTTCGGAAAATGGAGTGCAGCAGAAGGTAGAGGAAATGAAAAGAGCGTAAGATATTGTTTAAGGCCAAGAGGAAGTTTGAGAGGGGGGAATTTTCCCTCCTTTTCAAAAAGGTGTATTTAATACATGGACTCGAATAGAAGTTTCCCTCCCTACAACAGTGCACGTGTAATTAATGCATTTGGGTGTGAAAAGTGAATATCAAGTGTAAGTAGAGTACATTTGACGTGAGAAAGAAGAGTTTTTGGATTTAGAAAAAAGAAATAACCTATTTTTCAATGTAACGTTGTCTTCTTCCTGAATGGATGCGCTTGTTTTTCTCTCTCTACTAAAAGGCCCTACGAGAATGACCTCCAAAATGTCCTAATGTGAAGAAAAGGAGGACGATTGGGCCTTTTTTATGCACAAAGAAATGGAAAATTATCTCAAGGCACATCAGTCCAAGGTGAGCAACCCACTAAAGGATTCACAACTAGCGGAGATGCACATAGAGGAAACTGGAGCACAAACACTGAAAGATCATACTTTGGACAGACCAGTACACGAGGAGGCATCAGTTGCACAACAAGATTTAGTGATGCCAGCAGAATCTAGTAAGAGGCCACACTCCCTAGAAATGTCCATGCCAAGCAAATAAAGAAGATTGGATGAAGACGAGCCACTGTCGCATCTTGGTTCCTTCAAGGAGATGGATTCTCAACAATTCCTCCAGGATACCTTGGAAGGCCTCGACACACTCCTCAATGATCCCCATACAAAAATAAGTGCAGTGCGGCCACTAGTACCAACTAGGAATAGGAACAGAAGGTATGGCGTTGCCATTTGTTGACAACACACATGTTGCACGACAGGAACACCAGCCTACGGAATCAGCTACAAGAGGCCAATGCCCAAACACAAAGTGTGAAAGATACCTTGGCAGCAGTAGAGGAAACTTATAAAGAAGTAATCATAAGGAGTTTACAAGCTGCAGAACAACAGGAAACAAGATACAACGCATTGGAGAGCACATTGGAGAGCAATAACTTGGTTTTGAGTCAAACCATTGTACAAAAAATAAAAGAGAATACTGACTTGAATGCAAGGCTAGAGCAAGCAAAGGAGCAGATACAAAAGGAGATAGCTCACACAAAGGGCCTAACAACAACTAGGCATGCCAAGGAAATGGAGGAGTACCAAGAGAGCGCAAAGCATATTGCGGATATGCTTCGACAACAGATAGTGCTCCTCGCAAAGAAGAACAAGAAAGAGTACAAGGACTGCAACAGGAATGAGAGTAGGTTAACAAAGCACATGCAGAAAAACTAAAAGCTCTCACTAAATAATCATCACGAACCAAATAGCGGTGCAAAGAAGCCAAAAAACAATATCACAACTAGAAAACCAATTACAGGATGCACACAGATTGGCAACACAACAGGTAGTTCAAATTACTGATGCCAATCAAAGAGAAGCTACTGCCAGAAGAGCACAAGAAGTGGCAACAAGAAGATTCAAAGCGCTCGATGCTAAACGGATGATCAAAGAAACAACCATTTCTATAGAGCTTAGCAATGCTGATATCCGCATGCAAGAACTGGCCTGCCAACTAGCCATACAGGAAAGGAGTCAAAGACAGGAGCCCACAAATGACTTATGTACCCTCCTTGAGCACGCCTGGGAATTGGGACAATTGCCAGTAACTCCTCGGCCCCCCTTCTCAAACTCTTACCTTGTTTTTGTCTACACTAACACTCTCATTACTTCAATATGACATTAACTTAGCTGAAGATATAGGTTTAGGAGAATTAACCCTTATTAAATAAAATACCGAGCGCGATGCTGACCCAACCATCATTATGGGCAATTTGATGGGGGATCTTTTATTAACTAACCCACAAGATATCTTCTTTTATCCTTTGCATCCAATAGTCCTCAACCTCCGTAGTTGGTGTCCCGTCATACAAAATTCAGAAATTTTGGACAACAGGGTCGACAAATTTGACCTGTTTGTTCTAGATGACATACCAACAACACCAGCTAACTACAAGGTTGTGGCTAATACTTATCAATGGGTAGTTAGTCACGGGTGGTTAGAAGTATATAATACCACCAACATTTAAATCTTTGTGGGTCTACCTTATATCACTCCTAGTGGGCATCCTTAAGCTATATACTAATATCCATAAGCATATAGAAGCTATGCATACCATCGTAAGCAATAATTTTGATGCAACTCACATAAATTACCCAGATGTGGATAATGAAGATATTCCTGAAATTCAAACCTTTTTTGAAGCTCACAAACCTAGCCACCCACCCCCTAGTTCAGGTCACGGCGGTGAGGATGAGGATCCATCTTCTTTTTTTAAAAACACCTATCTTGTGTATACTAATATCGCCAGTAGGCTTCTTGATCCCTATCCAAGCACACCTCCTACTACTTCTTCACAAGCTAGATGCATCTACACTTCCTTCTTCCTACCAGAATTAGAATTTCTCAATAACACTCTCACCCTCCTCGAGGAGATATTGGCACCTGTTCCATCTCCACCAAGGCAACCTCAGGAGGTACATATTCTGCCTCCAGTTATAATATTACACCTTACACTAATAATAATGTTTTGGATTCCATGACAGCTACAGAATATGAAGAATTCATACAACAAGGCAATCCAATGTTAAAGCCAGAGCTTATGTTCAATGCCCTAGTGCATATTACCCCGTTCAATCCTACAAGCAAGATTCTCCCAGAGGCATATTCTGCGGTCACCCCCACTTGGCAACATTATGTGCCGTAGCCTCTCCGGGCCACTAATAATTATAGGAATTACTGCTATTGACTGGAGAAGGAACATTATGGTCCAATGTGGCAAAACACACGAAGCTGGCAAACCCCCATCTCTCAGACTTGTTGGAAATTTGCATGGTTACTTTTATGGTCAGTTATTACAGAAGATGGAGGAGGAAACATCGAGTGCACACAAGAGGTGAATACACTACCATATGCACAAATGAAGAGGCACCACAACTGTAGGATTTTGGAGTGCAACCTTCATGGAGAAAGGAATTTCTAACAGTCACTGAATACAGTAGCATTTACATGAGTGCGCCGGCAACATTACGAGTGGATCCACTATACATGCCTATCAAGAGGAGGTGGACACCGCTAGAGTTTCAAGTAGCAAAAGAGAGGGATTCTCATATCTGCTACAATTTTTCAATATTTAACCCAGCAACATTTGCCAGTATTTAGGCACAAAGACAACAACTACTTAGTTCGATCCAAACTTGGCAAAATATACCAGATCCTGCAATTGTAGCCAGTGTCTGGTTCATGAAGTTATTAGTGGTTCTGATAGACCAACCTAGAGAACCTTATGATGGCTTCTACAAGGCTCAGCATCTACAGCTCGACATGAACCAAGGGCCAAGAGACAGAGGTATAATGATATATTACCATCATCTAAGATGTCTTCCAGGTTATATGCACATAACATTTGAAGACATGATCGACACCGGGTTCTAGAAGTCCCATTCGGCATTCCAACACACACTCAGAAAACTCCAGTCTCGTCGCAAATTCTATCGCCCATGAATTTAGTGACCAGGTCTTCAGACCTTGGTAACAAGTTTTGAGGACAGAACCTACTTCAGGAAAGGGGGAATGTTAATCCCACACCATGATCCTCAATTGAGGACATTAATAAGTGTTATATAAAGGCACTATAAAGGTTGTACATTATGAGACATTGGCCACCCAAGGCCTAGTTAGTAAGTTTTGGTGGGCGCCCAAGTGTGAATAAGGGCCAATTGTATATAAGGTATTTTCTCAAAATGAAAGGACACAATCCCCTTTGTGCTATTGAGAGCTCTTCGTTTGTACTTGTGCGAGAGTGAGAAGAGAGAGCATTCTAGCATTGTGCCTCTCTCATGTTTGTGTGTTTATGCTTGTATGAGAGAGTGTGATTGGCCTATGTGATGGTGTGAGCAACTCCATGGTGACAGTGAGGAGGTGGAGCTTGGACTTTGGAGCATATATGGGAGCTTGGAGGCTTCAAGGGACACGAGCTCGAAGCATTAGTAAGTACCCCACGATTGTTGTGTTTCATTGCTCATCCATTAGGTGAATGTGTAGAGTTCCCTCTTAGAGATGTGGTTTAGCAAAACAAGGAGAAATTCCATTGCCTCTAGTATATATATATATCACGTCGTGATTCTAATGAGACCAATAGTAGGCTGATGTAGGTGAAGACCAATAGGATAGCAATCAAAGTGGTCCTGGTGGTAGAATGGGGAAAAACAACTTACTTGGAGTAGGGCGTGGACGAGTGTGGCGAGGTTGACGTAAAGGGTCGGCAACAGGAACAACGAGCAACAACAGGTTCGGGATCTCCCTCCTCATCAACAACCTTCTCTTTCCCCTTTCGTGTGATGGCTCGCACGGGTGATAAATCTAACTCATATTAATCGAAGGGTTATCAGTGGATCTCCCTCCTCATCAACAACCTTCTCTTTCCCCTTTCGTGTGATGGCTCGCATGGGTGATAAATCTAACTCAATCATATTAATCGAAGGGTTATCAGTGGTGGTAGGTGGTGCACTAGACGAAGCAACTGCTGGAGAACTGGGAGACCCCCTCTGAAGAGAGGGTAAATGTACACGTGTATTCACACGTGCGGCCGCCACACACATGTCACTCACACATGTGACCGCACATCAACATGTGGGTTCCCACGTGTGGGCTATTTCACAGGTGCGAATCGCAGGGTGCAAGTACATGGTGTGGCAATGTTGTGTCTGTACCATTGCCATGTGGCCTCATGACGCTATAAATATCTGGTAAATCTGGGAGAAATAATTTCGCCTCCGAGCTGCCCGTTGGCATTGACTTGCCCGTTGCCATTGAGCTGCCCTTTGCCCCCATCCCCCTGACCTGCCCTTTTCCCCTAGCCCCCTGAGCTGTGCGCCCAGCCCCCTCAGCTATATCCAGCAGGATTCTTGTGTCCCAGTATTTTTCTCAATCAATTACAGAAAAACGACGCAAATAGGTGGATCTTGGTGGTTTGGATTGTAGTATTCGTGCCGTGTTTCCAACTCTCCTTGCCACACGGTGCCCTTTGCCCCCTGAGCTACCCTTTGCCCCCAACCCACTTTGATGCCCCTAGCCCCCTTAGCTACACCCAACAACATTCTTGTGTCTCGTATTTTTCTCCATTAACTGTAGAAAAATGGCATGAATAAGTGGATCTTGGTCATTCAGATTATTGCAGTATTCACGCCGTGTTTCCAACTCTCCATAGCAACCGAAATCCTATCTTCTCTTGTGCTACACCTTGCCAGGGTTATTGAGAGGTATTGTTGACAAACAATTTCTACTTGGTTGTCCCACCCACCCCCATAGTTGCACCCATGAGCATTTTTGTGCCTCCACAACTACTTCATCAACGATAGAAAAATGACGTGAATATGGGGATCCTGATCAATTGGATTGTGGTAATCACACCGTTTTTCCAACACTCTCCTTAGCTATTGAAATCTTAGCTTCTATTGTGTGCTCATAAGCTACAACCTTGTAGGGTTATTTAGAGGTGTTGTTGGCCAGATTCAAGGTTTACTACATAGAGATGGGTCAAGTGATGAAGGTGTTGTTGGCCAGATTCAAGGTTTACTACATAGAGATGGGTCAAGTGATGAAGGTGTTCCCGTGACAGGGGAAACACCAATAGAGAGACTTTTTGACTTCCTACAGATTGCAGGTGCACAATTCTTCTTAGCACCCCCATGTGTGGTTAGGGATGTAACACTTTTAAATTATCTAGATCTCAATCCTAACCCAAAAGGAGTGCTTTTTAGTTGGGTTTTTTGGAGTGCATGTTCCTCTAATTTTTGGTTAGTTTCTCTAAGCTTTGTTACCTCTTCATGAGATGACTGAAGTAGCCTTTTTAACACATTTACATGTTGAGTTTGTGAGATCATGATGTCTTCTAGTCCCTTAACGGATTGCTTGTACACACCAAGCATAGTTTCAGCCATATTTATGTGTTGATAATGGAAAATAGTAGCTTGATTATTCAATCTTGAGCAATACCTAAATAAGCCTTCTCTACCATCCCCAACGAATCAAACAAGATCATGCAAGAAAAGGTGCTAAATGATGGAGGCTTACCAGTTGATGGGTCAAGAGGGTATAGAACTCCTTGAACCCACAAATCTACATGCTTCTTTCCTTTTGCACATAGCCTTTGAGCTTCAACCTCATCATGTAGATCTTTGTGAGGATGAATACTTCTCCTTGTGAAATATTCTTTCACTACAAGGGATCGGGCTCATACCCGCGCTCCTAGCCGCTAAAAATGACCTGCACTTAGACACGGTGATAGGAGGGTGTATACACACGTTTCGGCAATTTAGCAGCACTTATACATGCGTATTACACAGATTATCCGCGTATATACACGCGAGTTTTTCAGATTTGACATGTCTATACACGCGCATTTCAGAGGGTATCCGCGTTTATACACGCGACTTTTTGCAGAGTTGACGCGTCTATACACGCGAACAGAGAGCAACAAAAAAAATAATCCAGAGAGTGCTATTTGGTACTTGAATGCTGTTCCACATTCCAGCACCCCCAATAACACTCTCTGGATTTTTTTTTGGGTGCATTGCACCATCCTCGAGGAAGATTTAAGATAAGAACGGCATGAATGCATACATTGTCAATACACGATTCAAGACAGACATGAATGCAATACTATCAATTCACGATTCAATATTACTATCAAAACTTTATGTGTACACATATATACAAGGGAGTCCATATGTTGAAGTAGCCCATGGCTTCAGTTACAAAAATATATATACAACCACATCCTCAATATGGAATGTGATACTATAAGTCTGAGTACTACTCAGACCCAGATGATGACTCGCTGCTCCCTCCATGATCAGATGAGCTCACATCGGTCGGAATGTCCGATGAGTAGTGCTCACGTCCACCCTTTGCAGTGGTGGCGGGTGGATCGTCAGCAGGTGCAGCAGTAGCTTGTGCCTGTTCAAGTAATATATAGTATATAAGTATATATATATGTAATTCAATAAACCAAAATCATTCGTTTAGAGTTTTCAAGTACCTGTCGACCGTATGGTCTCATGGCCATCTCAAACTACGCGTCCGTAATACGTCCCTCGACTCTGAAGAGGGCCCACGTGTCACATCTGCTATGCCCGGTGAGCATACCCAGTATCGTGGGCTGTGGGCTTCCTCCCTGTAACCCGTCGCTGTATCATAATCAACACAATTTGTAAGATTAAAACAATCATAGAATCAATGAATTAAGTAAACAATCAAATAAAGTGGCAAGATACTTTACGAACTCTACCTCCCATGACTCGACGCCACCAAATCCGAAATGCGAAGATCCAATGGTCTCCATCTGGATCCGTCGTGCCTCCACATGCTGCCTGCTCTTCATGCCACCCTCTGCTCGTTTCTTTGCCTCCTTCCACTCGCGTTTGTGTGCAGTGGCAGGTTTCTCGGCAGGATAGCCACCCGCAGCTACATTTAGCCCATCATCGTACGCGAGTTTCTTAAGGTGAGATCTTTTATTACTTAAGATCTCCCTTATTCGCGTCCTTCCCCATACATCCGAGAATGTTGCATGTGGGGGATTGGGGTACCGACTATGTACAACATCTATCACCTCCCCAACTAATCGGCTATTTTGATCTTTAAATCTAATAAAACAGTTTCTATACAAGTTTGATACTACCCCACGCATGTACTCCATTACCTCTTTCCCCCTTGCATCCATCACTATCCCGCCCCTATCCGTCACATCATAGCAAATCACTCCCTCCACCTCTCTCATCTCCTCCTCATCCTCACTGTCTCCTCTAACTCTTCTCCCTCTATCTCCTCTGTCACCGCGTGCCCTACTACCTCCCCCACCAAAGCACCCGCCGCCACATCCTCCACTCCCACTCTTCCTACTGCTGTGGGTGGAGTCACGACTGGGGGATTGTCTACGTGACGGTGGCTGTGAGCCCTAATGTGACGGTGGCTCTGAGGGAGTACGTGATGGTGGCTGTGAGCCCTGACGTGATGGTGGCTGTGAGCCCTGACGTGACGGTGCCTGGGAGGGTGTGCGTGAGTGTGTCTGGGACGGGGTATGTCTCCTCGGTGGGCATGGAAGAGGAGAAGCTGCATGCCGTCTCGTCGGACTCGTAGGCATAGACGGCAGTGGAGTGGCGTGGATACTCGGGGGCAGGGTATAGATACCAGGCATGGAAGGAGGGGGATGGGACACATGTACTCTGTAAGCTCAACTGGACCAGGATGGCATCCAAAATGATTTAGCATCTCCATCAACCAAGTGCTGTACGCAAATGGATCAGATGAAGAACCTGGATCCATAAAGAATCTGCAAAAATAAAAGTATATACATGATTGCATCAAAGCACAAATGCAAGCTAGCACATATGATTTTCCACCATCAAACTGACATCACTATCTAGAGAATTCACATCTTCAACAACACTTAGAACTATAGAGTTATCCTCCTACAACTCTTCAAAAACTACATCACTATCACCACAACATCCATCTTGTGTGGTTATCTTCAAAGGTTGCACACACATTATTGCATGCATGACTATCACCATCCTCATGTACATTCCTCATGTACATCATGGGCTGTCTCTTGACTCACATTGAGAGATAAGTCATCATGATAGCATACCTCTTGAATCTCCTCCCCATATTAAAGCTCATAAGATGCATACTTGTATTCAACATCACATAAGCCATAGTTCACCTCCACATTAGTACCAAGTGAATCAGCACAAACACAAATACCATCATCCAAGCCACCTATCAGCTCTAAGACCATAGTATGGGTGAAAGATAGTCGCGTGTATACACCTGTTCAAAAATGCATGTATACACCCGTCCAAAAATGCGTGTATATGCGCGTGAACGTCTGTGCAGATAGAATACACGTAGGCATACACGCGTTCGTACACGCGACCTGTGAATTTTTTTTTGAAAGCGACCGACCTCCGACAAATCGTCCTTATAAAAAGCCCACTGTCGCCCATTGTCACAATCGTTCACCAGATAGCAACCAGAGAAGGAGAAGGACGAAGACAAACACATAAAGGAAAGAGACAATAGCATAAACAAATGAAAGGAAAGAGAAAGCACAAAGGACAAACTGACTCACCTCTGAAAAAGTGAGTCTTCTTTTTGGCTGGTTTCCTTCACCCGTGTGTGCTCCTTGTCTACTCCTTGCACTTAGGTTTAGTGCTTTGTTGGAAGAGGCGGCGATGAAGGAGAGCAAATCTGTAGTTTGAAAATGTTAGTTTGGAGAATGCGGGTTCTTTTTAGGTATGGACAGGTTGTCACGTGTAACAGCGCATTTATAATAAATCAGCCGCGTTTATACACACGATTTTTAGGATGTAGCCGCGTTTATACACACGATTTTTAGGATGTAGCCGCATTTATACACACGATTTTCAGGATGTAGCCGCGTTTATACACGCGATTTTTATACTTTCATTAAAAATTGATTATGATTTTGTGTTTGCTCTTTTGTACATAGGATGTCATCAACCTCCTCAAGCAGTTCTGGTGAGGATGAGACAATGCGTCATCGTAATCGCGATGTGTGGTTGGGACAAAGGATCAAGTGTATGTGTAATCGATGTCAAGGATGCATTGTACGAGCGCGTCGAATTAACTTGAATCACATCTCCATGTGTGGAGAATGGAATCAAACAGGTTTAGAGGTGAGTAGATGTAAATTGATAGTATTCAAATGACTCATGGTATCCAAATAAAAGTAATGGAGTTGTAATATATATACTCTAATTGAAGCAGGATGCAATACCACACCCTAACATGGTGCCCTACGCGTGGCGAGAGCACGCAAAGCGTCTCGACGAGATGATGCTGGAGCTTCGGGATCTATTGTCAGAGATGAGTGGGAAAGGGATGACAATAGCCCTACACCCCACGAAGTTGTGGAAGAGGAAGTGTTTGATGATATGGTATGGTATCTTTTTAAGGATGATCCCAAAGGTATGGCCGACGATGATATGGAACAAGAGCATCTTTACAAGGCTTCATCGACACCGGTTTTTGAAGGGTGCACATTCTCTATTTTACGTGCTTCACTTGAACTGCTCAATATACAAACAGTTTACGGATGGAGTAATGCAAGTCTTGATGCATTATTGAAGTAAGCATTCTAACTTGCAAATTTGAATTAGTGGTTTAGGGTTTAGGGTGTAGGACTAATTGATGATATTGGATGCAGGCTATTATCAAACATGCTTCCAAAGGGGAATAGACTACCCACCTTAAGAGACATAGCGAGGCGCTATGTGACATCTCTTGGAGGATTGGATTATGATCGCATACATGCATGCGTCGATGATTGCATTCTCTTTCGTGGGATGCATAAGGAGGCTCGACATTGTCCCACTTGTGGTGAAGCAAGGTATAGAACAGATGTGAAGAGTTTTGATGTACCTCGTAAAGTCTTGCGACACTTTCCTATAATTCCTCGCATCAAACACATGTTCAAGTGCAAATCCATAGCAAAGCTCATGTCATGGCATTCCTTACATCGATCGGATGATGGCATGTGGAGAATTCTCACAGACACTCCTGCTTGGAAGCATATTGAAGATGAGTGGCCCAACTTTAAAACAAAGCCTAGAAACTTAAGACTTGGCCTAGGTATGGATGGAGTGAATCCATTTGGTTTCAAAAGCACCGCATACAGCGTGTGGCCAGTTGTGTTGGTGAATTACAACCTTCCACCATCAATGGCGATCAAGAAGGGACATCTTATGTTATCCCTTCTAATTCTAGGGAAACATAAAGTCAAGCATATGGATGTTTATCTCGAACCGTTGTTGATGAGTTGGAGAAACTATGGAGAGGTGTTGCGGTGGTGGACATTAGTAGGCCTCCCTCCTCTCGACACTTCGACTTAAAAGCAGTGTTGATGTGGACAATGCATGACTTTCCAGGATACAACGATTGTTCTGGTAAGAATTCTAATTACCTCCCTACTCTAATACTATTGGCTATATTAATTATAACTATTGACTTTATTATTCTAACTTATATTTATATTTTAACACGTTTGAAAACATCGGATAAACATGCATGTCCTGTTTGTGGCCCTTCGTTAGTACATGAGTATGCTGACGGTTTGTGTAAGACCATGTTCGATAATCATCATCGATTTCTTCCGTCAGATCATCCTAAATATGTTGCTAGTAAGAGTAACATTCCTCCACAAACACTTCCTGCAAAAGATTGGAAGCGTATTTGGGAGTCTACAAATATTCTTCCTCCAGATAGCATGAACAGGTATAGTAATGTTTTTCAATCTTGTTTTGTGTAGTCTCTAATTGGATTAAAGTCACATAGAGCAATCCCTTGTGTAGGTACTCCATTTTTTTCGGCTACCATATTGGACCCATCTTAAGATTAACCATCTTCTTGATCCCATGCACATCTTCAAGAATATGGGATTTGGTATTTGGGAACATGTTATTGGTAAACGAGACAATGTTAGCGTATGGGAGGACTTACGGGTCGTAGGACGTATGCGTCAAGCTTGGCCACGAGAGGAGGGTGGGCACATTCATCTTCCGCCTGCACCATGGATTATATTAAAGAAAGAGGAGAAGCAGGTAAAGCAGGCCATCACCACTTTGCGTACTCCCACTGGATGCATGAGATCATTGAAGGGAGCCTTTACAACCACTAAGAAAAGAGGCATTGAGCAACTATATGGGTTGAAGTCCCACGATTGGCACAAGATGCTCCAAGTAAGTGTTTTCCAAGTCTTGTACGTTGAAATTAAATTTTGTAATGCCATAAACCATGGTCCATACATACATGTGCTCTTATGTGCGTAGTTCATACTACCTACTAGCATCGACCATTGTGCAAATAAGAGTTTGAAAAAATGTATTTATAAGATGGGCGAGCTTGTGAGGTATGTAAAACCCATGTCAGATCACCCTTCATTATACCTTGCAAAATGAACGTGCATGAGGTATAACGTACTATTCATTTATTTTTCAGATATGTTAGTTCCAAAGCAATTGATCCAGCCACGTTGGATGATGCGTGTGTTATGGCAGTGGAGGTGGTTTGTTTGGTAGAGGAGACTTTTCTGCCGCGAACCATTCTCACAAGTCAACTACATCTCATTGTGCATTTAGTGGATGAAATTGCTTTATGTGGCACTGTGCATTCACGTTGGATGTTCTTCCTAGAGCGCTTCATGAAGACCTTAAAAGACTTTGTGAGGCAAAGTGCAAGGCCCGAAGGAAGCATGGCCGAGGGTTGGTTGATACAAGAGTCTCTTGTATATATTTCAGAATTTCTTGGTCAGGTGGACATCTCTTTGCCATGACTATGGAGCAATGAAGAGGACTTGAGGATGACCTCTATTGTGCCTCAAGGAAAAGGACAGAGTAAAGTAATTAACATAACATTGATTGATGATCTCAATTTCACTTGCATCCTTAATAGTGATGTGATGAGCAGATGGGTTACAAGATATGAGGATGCAAAGACAAAAAGGCAAGCAGAAAGAGCTCTCTTTCGGAGGTAACATGGCTCTCGTAAGGCGTATCCTAAGCATCTAGCAACACTTTCGAATGATATCCATGTTGATTGGTTGCATGAGGAAATGGAGAGAGCAGAGCGCGACGAGGGGCTGCATATCACGGCGGAAGAATGGGAGTATGCATGAGGATGCATGTTAAAGGTACATAGAACTAATGTTTTGCATTAGTTGTAAGTGATTTGCTTTTAATATTTATTCACATTGCTTACATAAATATTGCTTCTATTTTGGTCCAGTGCACTATGTTCAATGCTATATGGTGTGAAGGCAAGCATTTTCGAACACAAAGAATTGATGAAAAGAGGAATACACAAGATTGCAGTGTCATTAGTAGCTTTGAGGGAGCTAATGGAAAAATGGATGATTATTGTGGCACAATCCAAGACATATTTAGGCTTGACCTTCGTCGCTTCTTTTTGTGTATGCTTTGGTTGCCACAACAATGTGAGCAGGTATGCATTTTTTTACTAATGTGTTTCATGTACATATATATCTAAGCTCGCGTATCCCTTGACTTTTGATATGCTAATTAATTACTACAGTATGTGTATTTGAGTAGGTTATCTATCTGCCAATGGTGCATGACATTAAATGGTGGTACGTCATCCCTATTGCACCACGTTCCAAAGTGATGTATAATACATTCACTGATATGGAGCATATGGAGGATGTAACAAGCCGCAATGAAGATGATGTCGAACATGCCAATGAAGATGTTGTGATCGATGATCAAGAAATAAGAGATGATCATGATAATGAGGATGAGCGTGCCATTTCTCATGATCACGAGAATGACCCTACCATTGAGGATGATGGTGATGTTGATGAGGATGATCAGGACATCGATACCATTATCAATGGACAGAATATCGATAGTGGAATAAATTTAATCGTAGCCTTACAAATTGATCAAATGGATATTGATGTTGATCATTTGGCAAGGATGGATCTTATTGAAGATGAGATCAAACCCTAACCAATCCATCACTGTATCGTTCTAAATTGATGACATTTCTATTGTATATGTTGTCTTTTAATTATCATCTCATGATTTTCATTGTTGTAAATGCATGTAGTGGGATTGTGTAATGATAGGAATTTAGTTTTTCTTAATAAAGCACTCGCGTGTATTGATGCGTGTATCATTGCGTGTATTTACACGTGCTTATACACGCGTTTCTTAAACCAATATACACGCGAATTTAAATGCCAATATACACGCGATGGTAGAAGCGTTTCTTAAAGTTCAATACACGCGAATTTAAATGCCAATATACACGCGATGGTAGACGCATTTCTTAAAGTTCAATACACGCAAATTTATATGCCAATATACACGCGCCCGATACTATTCATATACATGTGCGACCATACACGCGCCCGTAACTTATCACGTGTATGGAACGCGTGTATGGCAGCAGTGTCTTGTAGTGTATTGACCTGCCTGTTGCCATTGACCTGCCCGTTGCCATTGAGCTGCCCGTTGGCATTGACCTGCCCGTTGCCATTGACCTGCCTGTTGGCATTGACCTGCCCGTTGCCATTGAGCTGCCCTTTGCCCCCATCCCCCTGACCTACCCTTTTTCCCCAGCCCCCTCAGCTATATCCCCAGTAGCATTCTTGTGTCCCAGTATTTTTCTCAATCAATTACAGAAAAACGGCACAAATAGGTGGCTCCTGGTGGTTTGGATTGTAGTATTCGTGCCGTGTTTCCAACTCTCCTTGCCACATGGTGCCCTTTGCCCTTTGCCCTTTGCCCCCTGAGCTGCCCTTTGTCCCCAACCCACTTTGATGCCCCTAGCCCCCTTAGCTACACCCAACAACATTCTTGTGTCTCGTATTTTTCTCCATTAACTGTAGAAAAATGGCGTGAATAAGTGGATCTTGGTCATTCAGATTATTGCAGTATTCACGCCGTGTTTCCAACTCTCCATAGCAACCGAAATCCTATCTTCTCTTGTGCTACACCTTGCCAGGGTTATTGAGAGGTATTGTTGACAAACAATTTCTACTTGGTTGTCCCACCCACCCCCATAGTTGCACCCATGAGCATTTTTGTGCCTCCACAACTACTTCATCAACGATAGAAAAATGACGTGAATATGGGGATCCTGGTCAATTGGATTGTGGTAATCACACCGTTTTTCCAACACTCTCCTTAGCTATTGAAATCTTAGCTTCTATTGTGTGCTCATAAGCTACAACCTTGTAGGGTTCTTTAGAGGTGTTGTTGGCCAGATTCAAGGTTTACTACATAGAGATGGGTAAAGTGATGAAGGTGTCCCTGTGATAGGGGAAACACCAATAGAGAGACTTTTTGACTTCCTACAGATTGCAGGTGCACAATTCTTCTTAGCACCCCTATGTGTGGCTAGGGATGTAACACTTTTAAATTATCTAGATCTCAATCCTAACCCAAAAGGAGTGCTTTTTAGTTGGGTTTTTTGGAGTGCATGTTCCTCTAATTTTTGGTTAGTTTCTCTAAGCTTTGTTACCTCTTAGCCTTTTTAACACATTTACATGTTGAGTTTGTGAGATCACGATGTCTTCTAGTCCCTTAACGGATTGCTTGTACACACCAAGCATAGTTTCAGCCATATTTATGTGTTGATAATGGAAAATAGTAGCTTGATTATTCAATCTTGAGCAATATCTAAATAAGCCTTCTCTACCATCCCCCAACGAATCAAACAAGATCATGCAAGAAAAGGTGCTAAATGATGGAGGCTTACCAGTTGATGGGTTAAGAGGGTATAGAACTCCTTGAACCCACAAATCTACATGCTTCTTTCCTTTTGCACATAGCCTTTGAGCTTCAACCTCATCATGTAGATCTTTGTGATGAATACTTCTCCTTGTGAAATATTCTTTGTCGAGTACGAAGTTGATATGGTGTCTTTTTTTAAAGTGTGGATCAACCCTTGGAGTCACCATAGCAACAAAAATGATCCAAAGAGAAAGCAAGAGATGGCGGGGAGATAAAAAAGATAGTAAAAAGAAAAGAGAGGAAAAAACTCACGTCATGCCCTATGAAAGAGAGAAGTATGTTATGTATTCAAATATTTAAAATTAGCTAATTTTGAAAAATGTGTACTAAAGTAGGTAAGAGGGTCGCCAAAAGGATATGTGAATTAAAGACTATAGATACGTGATGGATAGCATATTAAAGACACTCTCCTCTAAATAATATAGGTAAAAGAGATGCATTTAATATAGCTATTTGTCTCTACTATTTTAGTTAAATCACTTTGATTAAGAAAGTTAATCAAATCCTTACACGGCCCTTTTTTTTATTTTTGCTCCTAATGGATGGAAAATTGGTAACATGCCATGTCATCACCAATTTGGAAACTTCTTGCTCGGAGGGTTCACCTAAAAAGGGGTTTTTAGGTGAGTTGAAATAAAGGGGTTTTTTAATTCAAACATTTAAGGTAATTTTACAGCAATACATTTATAGAAGGGGTTTTTTAAATCGATTTTGAAAAAAAGCTCGTAAGTCCATAAAGAAAAAGGGGTTATTTTATTCATAAAAAATCATAGCAGGTAAGGGATTTTTTAATACCCCTTGAACGCACATGATACATAGGGTTTCTTAGTAGTACACCCCCTGAGACTTCTTGAATAAGGAAAATTATCTAGCATGCTATATATCATTGAAAAGATCGCGACGAACTGTAGATTCCTTTTTTGGTTTGATTTGCAAAAAATTAACCATTAGCCCATTTTTTAAAGAAAAAGCTAACATGGCATTTCTTAGAGGGTTATTTTTTAGTCCAAAATTTGCTTATAGCTAGTTGGCTTGATGATGAACAAGGGACATATTATGCAATTTATTATGTCTACTCTCTACAAAAGGTTTGCTATATCATTGAGATACTAGTGAGTTACAAAAGAGCATCGATGTCTCCATCATAATAATCCTCTGAAATTTCGAGGGTCAATCACACAAGGCTCAACATTTGGTTTTGGTATAGCCAAGTGGTGTTTTCCCTCATAATACGAGGGAAGTGTTGTATAGTGTGAGAAGAGCTGAGAAAGTGCTTATTATAGCTTTTGTAGCAAGCAGTCGTAGCATTGCTAAGGCAGCATTGCTAATGTGTCAGAAAAGAGTTGGGGGCTGATTCGTTACCTTGCGACTCTAGTGCCACAATATTTGAAGCCTAGCTAAAGTGCCACTATTAGCAAAACTTCAACAAGAATCGAGGCTTTAGTGAGGTGGCCCATCAAATTTTCCTTCAAAGAATGCTACCTTTTGCAAAGTGTCTCATAAAAAGCCTTGGTATGCTGTGATAGTAATACTATTGTAGTGACGCCATTCATGTCAAACTTAATTCACATCATCTTGATTAAAGTGTGTTTTCAATGCCAACGCCTTATTAGTGGCCCGGAGAGGCTACGACACATAATGTTGCCAAGTGGGGGTGACCGCAGAATATGCCTCTGGGAGAATCTTGCTTGTAGGATTGAACGAGGTAATATGCACTAGGGCATTGAACATAAGCTCTAGCTTTAACATTGGATTGCCTTGTTGTATGAATTCTTCATATTCTGTAGCTGTCATGGAATCCAAAACATTATTGTTAGTGTAAGGTGTAATATTATCAACTGGAGGCAGATTATGTACCTCCTGAGGTTGCCTTGGTGGATATGGAACAGGTGCCAATATCTCCTCGAGGGCGAGAGTATTATTGGGAAATTCTAATTCTGGTGGGGAGAAGGAAGAGTAGATGCATCTAGCTTGTGAAGAAGTAGTAGGAGGTGTGCTTGGATAGGGATCAAGAAGCCTACTAGCAATATTAATATACACAGGGTAGGTGTTTTTAAAAAAAGAAGATGGATCCTCATCCTCACCATCGTGACCTGAACTAGGGGGTGGGTGGCTAGGTTTGTGAGCTTGAAAAAAGGTTTGAATTTCAGGAATTTCTTCGTTATCCACATCTGGGTAATTTATGTGAGTTGCATCAAAATTATTACTTACGATGGTATGCATAGCTTCTATATGCTTATGGATATTAGTATATAGCTTAAGGATGCCCACTAGGTGTGATATAAGGTAGACCCACAAAGATTTAAATGCTGGTGGGTATTATATACTTCTAACCACTCGTGACTAACTACCCATTGATAAGTATTAGCCACAACCTCGTAGATAGCTGGTGTTGTTGGTATGTCATCGAGAACAAACAGGTCAAATTTGTCGACCCTGTTGTCCAGAATTTTTGAATTTTGTAAGACGGGACACCAACTATGGAGGTTGAGGACTATTGGATGCAAATGATAAAAGAAGATATCTTGTGGGTTAGTTAATATCAGATCCCCCATCAAATTTCCCATAATGATGGTTGGGTCAGCATCGCACTCGGTATTTTGTTTAATAAGGGTTAATTCTCCTAAACCTATATCTTCAGCTAAGTTAATGTCATATTGAAGTAATGAGAGTGTTAGTGTAGACAAAAACAAGGTAAGAGTTTGAGAAGGGGGGCCAAGGAGTTACTGGCAATTGTCCCGATTCCCATGCGTGCTCAAGAAGGGTACGTAAGTCATTTGTGGGCTCCTGTCTTTGACTCCTTTCCTGTATGGCTAGTTGGCAGGCCAGTTCTTGTAGGAAGATATCAGCATTGCTGAGCTCTATAGAAATGGTTGTTTCTTTGATCATTCGTTCAGCATCGAGCGCTTTGAATCTTCTTGTTGCCACTTCTTGTGCTCTTCTGGTAGTAGCTTCTCTTTGATTGGCGTCAATAATTTGAACTACCTGTTGTGTTGCCAATGTGTGTGCATCGTGTATTGGTTTTCTAGTTGTGGTATTGTTTCTTGGCTTCTTTGCACCGCTGTTTGGCTCGTGATGATTATTTCATTGAGAGCTTTTAGTTTTTTTGCATGTGCTTTGTTAACCTACTCTCGTTCCTGTTTGCAGTCCTTGTACTCTTTCTTGTTCTTCTTTGCGAGGAGCACTATCTGTTGTCGAAGCATATCCGCATTATGCTTTGCGTTCTCCTACTACTCGTCCATTTCCTTGGCATGCCTAGTTGTTGTTAGGCCCTTTGTGTGAGCTATCTCCTTTTGTATATCTGCTCCTTTGCTTGCTCCAGTCTTGCATTCAAGTCAGTATTCTCTTTTATTTTTTGTACAATGGTTTGACTCAAAACCAAGTTATTGCTCTCCAATGCGCTGTATCTTGTTTCCTGTTGTTCTGTAGCTTGTAAACTCCTTATGATTACTTCTTTATAAGTTTCCTCTACTGCTGCCAAGGTATCTTTCACACTTTGTGTTTGGGCATTGGCCTCTTGTAGCTGATTCCGTAGGCTGGTGTTCCTGTCGTGCAGCATGTGTGTTGTCAACAAATGGCAACGCCATACCTTCTGTTCCTATTCCCAGTTGGTACTAGTGGCCGCACTGCACTTATTTTTGTATGGGGATCATTGAGGAGTGTGTCGTGTCGAGGCCTTCCAAGGTATCCTGGAGGAATTGTTGAGAATCCATCTCCTTGAAGGAACCAAGATGCAACAGTGGCTCGTCTTGATCCAATCTTCTTTATTTACTTGGCATGGACATTTCTGGGGAGTGTGGCCTCCTACTAGATTCTGCTAGCATCACTAAATCTTGTTGTGCAACTGATGCCTCCTTGTGTACTGGTCCGTCCAAAGTATGATCTTTTAGTATTTGTGCTCCAGCTTCCTCTATGTGCATCTCTGCTAGTTGTGAATCCTTTAGTGGGTTGCTCACCTTGGACTGATGTGCCTTGAGATAATTTTCCATTTCTTTGTGCATAAAAAAGGCCCAATCGTCCTCCTTTTCTTCACATTAGGACATTTTGGAGGTCATTCTCATAGGGCCTTTTAGTAGAGAGAGAAAAACAAGCGCATCCATTCAGGAAGAAGACAACGTTACGTTGAAAAATAGGTTATTTCTTTTTTCTAAATCCAAAAACTCTTCTTTCTCACGTCAAATGTACTCTACTTACACTTGATACACTTTTCACACCCGAATGCATTAAACACACGTGCACTATTGTAGGGAGGGAAACTTCTATTCGAGTCCATGTATTAAATACACCTTTTTGCAAAGGAGGAAAAATTTCCCCCCTCTCAAACTTCCTCTTGGCCTTAAACAATATCTCACGCTCTTTTCATTTCCTCTACCTTCTGCTGCACTCCATTTTCTGAAGCTTCAGGCTTTTGTACCACATTCCTTCTTGAAACGATGGGTAGCAAATCTCGTTTTATATCATCCTAATTTTGCCCCACTAATGCCATCATAGATGATTCAATTCCGAGGGCAAGGAGACCAAGATCATTAGTGTTCGCTATACTTGTACCAAAAACTCTCAATGCGCAAAATCAGTGGGCCGAAGTGCTAATCACCACATGGGTCCTTATGCAGTCAAGGAAGAAAAGAAAGACAAGCAACAAGAATATATTTAGGGTGTCATGGAAAGGAAGAGTAAAAGACTTTAAGATAGAGACTAGAAGGACAACCATCTAGGAAGTCCTAGTGCAGCAAATATATGTGCATATAATAAGCTTGTGCTTGAGAATCCAGATAACATAAAATTGCCTTCGCATAGACAAAACTGTAAGTAAATCTATCACTTGTGTCAATCTTTTATTTTCTCATAATTGTCTAATGAACTCTATAAATTGTCCACGTCTATGAATGCAAATGTGTATCCCTCATCATATGAGGAGTGGGAGGCAGTTCACTGCATCATTGGAATTATGAATGTGGTTCACGCACACATTGGTTGGCTACAGTATGAGGGAAGGAGCAAAAAAGCCTTGTAGATTTAGGAATCTTTTTCTATGATCATTTCTACCATCTGCTAAACAAAAAACACAATCGCGGCTGCTTGAAGGAGCTACCTTTGCAAGTTGAGTGGAACTACATGGATTGGCCTATCCCAGACCCCTCAGTAATGGAGTCAGCAAAGAGCAAGCTCTTCAAGGATGTGCAACGCTCCCTACTACGAGGGAGTATTCCAACTCGTGTAATAAAAATTATTGTTTACCTACCAACAATTACTGTGTTTGTGGAACTTTTTAGCTTATTTCAGGTGAAGATAGCGAGAACCATGCTTGTCTGCAAAGATTTGGACACAATCCTCTTAGCAAGACTTCTTGATGAGGGATGGCCGAGTAAAGTTTTTGACGATATACATTGTAACATTGCACTGGAGACAGTAGTTATGAGGTACATGATTGCAACTCAAACTTTTATCTTGTCCTTCTAGTATAGCAGGTCCCGTTACATCAATGGAGAGTTGGTACCAATGGATCAGGAAGCCGCAAGTGCAATGGACGACAAAGTCATAGACATTGACGTGATTGATGAAGCTTCAACACTGGTGACAATTATTTCTATACGAGAAAAATGTAATTTACAACAGCTACGGAAGGATGTCACAGAATCCTTGCAAGACGCCGGCACACTTTATTTATAGATGTAAGAATAGTCCAATCAGCCATGGTGAAGTAATTGGTGATAAAGACTAGACCAAGGCTAAAGGGAAATCAAAGACCACGAGCAAGGCAAAGTCAACAAAAATAACTGAATTCAAGGGTGAACCATGTATTGTGCATGAGGATCCCAATTGGGATCTCATACTTCCTATAAAGCTAGAGAGATTTCACATTTGTACTTTACATGCAGAAATTAGAATAGTGGACAAGCTATTAAAGTTTCATCTTGACTATGCTCATTCCATTTTGCCATTAGAGCTATCGAATACATGTTTAGAGAAATGTAAGATTTTACTCTCTAACATGGGCTTTCATGGTGGACATGTGCAACTTCAAAAGGATGACAAGAAATTAGGTACCACTGGTGATGTTCTGGCAGATGTGTAAATGGGAGGAGCGAAAGCTAGGAGGTTCTTGTCAAACTATGAAAACAAACAAGTTACAACAGTATGGGAATGTTGGAAATCCCTTTGGGAGCACACAACTAACCAAGCTAGTGATCCAAGGATGACAAATATTCATATGAGTGTCTAGATAAAGCTTAATAATTTTATAAAACTCTTATGTAAGAAAACGACTGAAGGCGATTACAGAGGTCAGTTTGAAATAGCAATCAAGACACTTGTGGAAACAATTGTTTGCCTAGGAGAACAAGGACATAACCTTCTACCTACTAAGACTTTTTGCTTCATGTAATTCGTACATTTACTAATTAATATGATGTAAAATGATTATTAATATGTTTTTTTATATGTAAAGCATATTTTGTTTGCACATGGCCCATACTTTGTGAGGAACCAAGGGCCTCTTACTACATGGAATACTCAAGGCATGGGAAAATCACACTATGCCGCACGTATCAACTATTTTTGTACAACTCAACATGGTAGCGGAAAAAAAAACAAACAAAAAACAAATACAGTGCAAAAGATTTTCAACACATTCTCCAAAGGCAAATGTAACGATACAATAAAATTCTTAAAAAATCAAGTTAGTTTATACAGCACAAAAACAATCATTGTTATTAGCATTAATATATTATAAACACTTATCATGCTGAATAAAGTGTTTCTTTATGTAGGATGGTGATTGAGAAGAAGAAAAAGTCAAAGTGACACAAATTGTAATAAGAATTGTTCTCAATATAAGTAAGAAAAGACTTTTAAAAAGTCTTCTTCTTTTTTGCTTCAACTTTTTGTCTTCCTCAAAGAGACTCCCCTCCTTTTTGGGGTTTTCGTTGGGCAGTTGTTTGCCCTCATCTTCAGATAAGTGTTTAGCCTCATTTTCTTTGGGTAGTTTTCCTCTATACCTTAATAGCTTTTGGCATTGATAACCTCCAACAACATGGGTGTTCAAATCAGGAACCACCATTGCATAGCCGCATAACACAAAAAATACCCTGCCCTCAATGTGCGCACAACCCTAGTGCATATCTAAAAATACGTAAAGCTTCTTGCTTCTCTATCAGAATAATCTTTTTTGCATGTTGTTGTATCCTCCCATGTCCTAAGTAGACAGAACCTTTAAGGCCATCAATTGAATGTGTGGATCATCTAAATATTTTGATGGTAAATGATCAACATGCCTAGAGGTATCCTTGAAGTATAGTTGCTGAGGGGGGCAGAGTCTCTGCCAAAAAAAGTTCATTTACCTCCACCTCATCTGAGGAATACATCTTTATCTACTATCTCAAGCTCTAAACAAAGAAAACATTTACTTTATAACAATACAAATATTAAAAAATGTTATGAATTTATTATTATATGTATTGTCATGGAATTCTTGGATTCTCCCTTCCCATTTGAGAGATTCCCATGCTTTTTTGAATAGCCAAAAATTCTTTTTCTATGGGAAGAGTGTTTTCTTGTTCTTCAAACTTTCTTATACACATTTCTATAGCCTTAGGTGCACCAACGAAATTGTCACTGTAGTTGCTTCTGTATCAAGCATTTGGATCTAAAAGATCTGATGATGCAACTTGACGTCCATCTGCCTATTAAACCAAGTCAATAGTCCTCCCTTATATTCAAGAGCTTCTGGATATCTATTAGTAGTACAAAACTCTTATTATCCTTTAGTGGAAAGTTGGAAACGATGGTAAGCATGGGAGAAGGATATCCTTATCTGAATACTCTATAGAAACATTCTTTTCTTATGCAAGAATTAAACTTGCTTTAAAATTTACAGCATCAAAATCCTTGCTCATTGTTTCTTCTTGCTCTTTATCCATAACCATTTCTACATCATGCATTTCTTCTTCATTTTGAATGTCCCCTAGGAATGCTACAGGTTGGAAACTAGAACTATCAAGACTGCTCTTTTCAGCATCCTCAATTCTTGATTTTGCATGTAGATAGAGAAGAAAAGCCACATGATGGTGAAGAAACCTGCATTTCTTACTATGTAATCTGTAATGCGCCATAGTGACTTTCACATGGTCAGGAAGTATGTCATACTTTTTTTTGGTAATGTGGCCTTCTCTAAAGATGTCTGTGACAACATGCTAAGATGATCAAACCTCACACCTTCAGTTAGAATGGCACTGTCATCTTTCAATGCAAAGAAAGCTTGCATTTTCTCTTCATAATACTCCTTGAAGTGTTCAATCACTGAACTAATTTCAAATCTTACATTGAAGCATTCCCTATAGCGCTCAAACAAATCTTGTGCACCTACACAATCAGTAGGAAGTAAAAAAGTCTCTCTATTGGTGTTTCCTCTGTCACAGGAACACCTTCATCACTTGAACCCATCTCTATGTAGTAAACCTTGAATCCAGCCAACAGCACCTCTAAAGAACCCTACAAGGTTGTAGCTTATGAGCACACACTTATGAGCACACAATAGAAGCAAGGATTTCAATAGCTAAGGAGAGTGTTGGTAAAACGGCGTGATTACCGCAATCGAATTGATCAGGATCCCCCTATTCATGTTGTTTTTCTATCGTTGATGGAGTAGTTGTGGGGGCACCAAAATGGTCATGGGTGCAGCTATGGGGGTAGGTGGGACAACCAAGTAGAAAGTGTCTGTCACCAAGTAGGTTGCTAAAAGGAGAGTTGGAAACAAGGCACAAATACTATAATCTGCACGTCCAGGATCCGCCTATTCACATCATTTTTCTACAGTTAATGGAGAAAAATACGAGACACAAGAATGTTGTTAGATGTAGATGAGGGGGCTAGGGGCATCTCGACGGGAAAAGGGAAAAGGTCAGTGTGGCAAAAGAAGAGTTGGAAACACAGCGCGAATACTACAATCCAAACCACCTATTCGCGCAGATTTTTTGCAATTGATTGAGAAAAATTATGGGACACAAGAATGCTACTAGATGTAGCTAAGGGGCGCAGCTTAGGGGGCTGGGGGAAAAGGGCAGCTCAGGGGGATGGGGGCAAAGGGAAACTCAGTGGCAATGGGCAGCTCGGAGGTGAAATTATTTTTCCCAAACTTACCAGATATTTATAGCATCGTGAGGCCATGTGGCAATGGTACTGATACCATATGGCCACGCCATGTACATGCACCTGTGATTTGCATGTGTGAAATAGCCCACACATGGGAACCCACATGTCGACGTGCAGTCACACGTGTGAGTGACATGTGTGGACACCACCGCATGTGTGAATACACGTGTACATTTATGCTTCCACGTGTGGATGCACGTGGTGTCATACAATTTGGTTTTTTGTATAAATAGGCGGGGATTATTTAAAAAAATATCTTTACCCGTATGTGGAAAGACCAAGGGCACTGACTTGTTTGCTCTCTGTTTTATTGTTTGCATAGGTCTACACTAGCTACTATTGGTCTTCAAACTACCACCAGGATGAGTTTGGTTGCTCTCCTATTGGTCTTCAAACTACCACCAGGACCACTTTGATTGCTATCCTTTTGGTCTTCACCTACGTCATCTACTACTGGTCTCATTAGTATCACGATGTGATATATATATACCAAAGGCAGCAGAATTTCTCCTACGTTGCGTTTCTCCTTCATGCCACAGGTATGCTTACGTCTCGAATTTGTATGTTGTGTGTAATAAATGTTGTTAGAAGAGATTATTAAGCACTTGTTCTTTGTTTTACTATTTGCACCTACACCAGCTATTGGTCTTCAAACTACCACCAGGACCAGTTTGGTTGCTCTCCTATTGGTCTTCAAACTACCACCAGAACCAGTTTGGTTGATCTCCTATTGGTCTTCAAACTACCACCAAGACCACTTTGATTGCTATCCTAATTTTCTTCACCTACATCAGCTACTACTAGTCTCACTAGAATCACGATGCGATATATATAGACCAGAGGCATCGAAATTGCTCCTATGCGTCATTCTTCCATCAGGCCATAGATATGCTTACATCTCGAATTTGTTTGTTGTGTGCAATAAATGTTGTTAGAAGAGATTATTAAGCACTTGTTCTTCTTCGCCTACATCAGCTTTTCCAACTCCTATTGGTCTTCAAAATACCACCAGGACCCTCTTTGATTGCTCTCCTATTGGTTTTCACCTACACAATCTCCATTTCGTGTCACTAGAATTACGATGCGATATGAACATACCTCAAGCAGCAGAATTTCACATATGCGTTGTTCTTCCATTAGGCCAAAGTTATGCTTACATCTCAAATTTTTTGTTGTGTGCAAAAAATGTTGATGGAGAAATGTTGTTAGTAGAGAACATTAAGCACTATGTCTGACCAATATTTTTTCTTCACCTACACCAACTCCTTTTCTTCTACAAAATCCCACCAGGGCCCACTTTGAGTGCTCTTCTATTCGTCTTCACCTACACCAACTCCTATTCATGTCACTAGAATCACAACACGATATGAACATACCTAAGGCATCAGAATTTCACCTACGTGTCGTTCTTCCTTCAGGCCAAAGTTATGCTTACGTCTCAAATTTTTTGTTCTGTACAAAAAATGTTGATGGAGAAATGTTGTTAGAAGAGAGTATTAAGCACACTATTTGACCTATTTTTTTTCTTCACCTGCTCGGCTGTGCTTCACCTACACCAGCTCCTTTTATTCTTTAAAATACCACCAGGACCCACTTTGAGTACTCTCCTATTGGTCTTCACCTACATGAGCTCCTGTTCGTGTCACTACGATCATTTTGTTGTGTGCAATAAATGTTGATGGATAAATGTTGTTAGAAGAGAACATTAGGCACTCTAGCTAACCTTTATTTGTTCTTCACCTACACCAGTTGTTCTTCACCTACACCAGTTGTTCTTCACCTACACCAGACCCAATTGGTATTTAAAATTCCACTGGGACCCACTTTGATTGCTCTCCTAATTTTCTTCACCTATTGGTCTTCAAAATTCCACCATAACCCACTTTGATTGCTCTCTTATTAGTCATATTTCATTACGTGTTTGATTGACAGGCCATAGATGGCTAGAACAAAGAAAATAGCAAGGAGGGTTGGACCAAGACCAGTGGGACCAAGACCAGGGTTGGCAGAGGAAGTAGTGAGTGAAAACACATTATTAAAACAAAAGCTGAAAAAGAGAAACAACCAGCATGTGAATGCCCTGAGAGAGACAAGGAAAGCTCAGAAACATGTTGAGTTACTCATACCTAAGCTTACCTTCATGAGAGTTGTGAGATATATTTGTGATAAATGGAAGCTTGGGATGAGATGGGTCGGCGATGCAATATGTGCCCTTCAAGAGACTGTAAAAGACTTCATTATATACTTTTTTATTCACAGCTACATTTGTTCTACCCATGCGCATACCCATGCGCATAGGGTGACTTATGAACAAGGACATGCACACCACCAGGCTTATAAGATATAGATTTGAGAAGTTATTGCATCCTATACCATTGAGTGACTCTAGTGCATTCAATATCTTGAATGACCCACCAACTAGCAAACCTAAGGATGCAAGTATTAAGATTGAGGATTTTACGCATGATAGGGATACTAGGACTGCATATTAAAGATTGAGAAGGGCAAAGAACATATGGCTTCTGAGGAAGAAAGGGCAATTGATGATGAAATATTGATGGGAGATGAGTTGATGGACCTTGAAGAGAAGAATCTTCAGGATTTAGAGAATGTACCTTAACAACTTGTTGTTCAGGTGAAATATTTTGCTGATGGTGCAGAGTATTTTGATATGGCACCTTCAAATACAGAGATGTTATCAAAGAGAAATCGAGAAATAAATGATGTTGTGATCTTGATATCTCCCAAGTATGTAAGCTATCTTTTTTAAAAATTTATCTACTGTTTTTTCAAGATAAATGCCTAATTTATCCTTTTATTTGTTTTTTGTAGGCTTCTTTTGGCCACTCTACCCCCAGAGGCCTATTATCCTATTTTTTATTAGACCCCATAATCTCTCTTTATATGTCAGAGAAACAAGCACCAATTTTAGTAGACTGGAAGAATAGTTGAGGAGATGCGACTTTGAAAAGATGCAATATGTAATTGTACCTTATAATGAAATGTAAGTATTTTATTTTAAATATGTTTTACTTTGTTTTATGTCCTTTTATACATCTCTAACGATTGTTTCTTTCTTTTCTCTATTTTCTAGGAGCCATTGAGTGTAATTATTGATATCAAGAAAAGAAAGACATGTGTCTTGAATAATTGATATCAAGAAAAAAAAGACATGTGTCTTGAATTCCATTCTTGGTATGCATGGAGAAGCCAAATTGTAAGTTTTTAATTTTAATAGAGATTTTGTTTAAGATTCAATTTGTATTAGATTGAATAATTTATGTGGTTTGTTATTTTGCAGGGCATCTAAATGCATAATAAGCACATTAGAAACACTCCATCCTCCACTCCTTTTTAACAATAAAACTCCACATCATTTTTTCATTTTGCCTGCAAGTTATAATAACATAAATGATAACTTTTAAGTTTGTAATAAAGCTTTAGCTAAAAGTCTAAACAAGGACTATCATTACCATAAACTAATGGAAGCTCATGTGAATGGAGAGTGGTCGCAAAACACATGGAGATACATGCAATCAAAATCTCTAGTAGACATATTAAAAAGAGTAGCCTGTGAGTATTTTCGATAGACACATAAAAAAGAGTTGTGAAAAAATTAAATATTTTCCTTGGACTTTCATATTCTACTAATATATACTAAGATTTTCGTCATAATGTTTTGTAGTTCACAACTTCATGTTATTCAACAACATACATTTGGTGGGTGAGAGCAAAGGTAATCATATTAATGCTCAACAATAGTGTGGATCTTCCCACAGATCCAGATTCACCACAACCATCAATCCCACCTATAATGGCAAAGAAGCAATCGAAAAAGAAAGGACCTATTATGTCTCCATCGAATCCTAGGAGCCTTCCTATGCATTAGGCCTTAAAGTTGGGTCTTGGAGCATAGAAGAGAGTCTTATTTTGATGTGATGGAGGCCATGAAACTTTCTAATATCATGAAGAAGACATAGATACATATCTTTTAAAAGTCTCATGGCCATTGGATATTTTGCTACATCATGGTACTAAGCTTTAAAGCCCAACTTTTAAGCCTTGGAGTCCTTATAAAACCTTTTAGAGCCTACAAGAGGGCCTTAGAGCTTAATAGAGAAGCCGATTTTGATCTCATAACTCTCCATCCTCTCAAAATATCATGAAATTTTCCTTTCATAAGGCAACAACTTTCTACCAAATTAAAATGTGCATGGGGCTAAAAACAGTTGCTCAGGAGTAGATTGAATATTTGCAAAGGGTGAAAAGGCTAATACAAAAATTAAAAATTTGTGAGGCTTCTAAGCAATTCATTGTGAGACACCCTTCTTTCCCCCTTGCAATAAACCTTGATAAAAGCCTCATATCTAATCCCATGTCCACATTTATTAAAAGCTTATAGAAATTCTTCTTAGGGACTATCTTTTTTGGTAGAGAGCCTGCCCTTTTCCCTGGCCATGTACAAAATAAAGCATAAAGCAAAAAGGATGACTAATCGTCATCCTCATTACAATCCTTTTTGTACAATCTTTGTCTTCATCTTCACTTGGTTTGTCTTGCTCTTGTGCATAGTTTGTGCAAAAAATGGCCCTGTGTTATAGAGATTCATAATTCCTCCTTATGGCTAGTTGGATTGATGAACAAGCGACATGCTATGCAATTTTTATCTCCTTGGCATTGCAATAGGATGAAAAAAAAAATTGGATTTGCTGATATCACAGACATGCTATGCAATTTTTTACTCCTTGGCATTGCAATAATATTAAAAAGAGAATTGGATTTGCTTATATAACAGCCTCAGCCTACACAGACACATAGAGCACATATAATTCTTAACTCCAAGTCCACATATAGCACATAAAAAGGATTCTATACACGATTTCACGTGTGATTTGGATGAAACTTGTAGGCTTAAGTGCTATCGTAGTTAGTTAGATAGTGACAAGAATGGTCGTGGCATTTTTAAAAAAGGAGATGCATGCATGCATAAAAGATAAGACAAAGGAGCATATACAGTAGGGTAGTATCTATGGCAATATATGATAGAGGGAGAGGGTAGTAAACTACCTAGAGGGTGGAGGATCATCTTTATGTCAACAACTGGAGAGTCATGTGTGCATGCATGTGCTTCCATAAACGTGTTTTGCAAAAATAATATGGAAATGAAGAAAGCTAGAGAGGCTCCTGAATAGGGTCTCTACCAAAAAAGATAGTCCCTAAGAAGAATTTCTATAAGCTATTAGTAAATGTGGACATGGGACTACATATGAGGCTTTAGAGAGGCTTTTATCAAGGCTCATTTTGCAAGGGGAAAAGAAGGTTGTCTCACAATGAACTTGCATAGAAGGCTCACAATTTTTTAATTTTTGTATTAGCCTTTTCTCCCTTTGCAAATATTCAATCCACACGCCTGTTTTTAGCCTATTTTTGCATAGAAGCCTCACAAATTTTTTAAATTTTGTATTAGCCTGTTTTTAGCCCCATGCACATTTTAATTTGCTAGAAAGTTGTTGCCTTATGAAAAGAAAATTTCATGATATTTTGAGAGGATGGAGAGTGATGAGATCATAATCGGCTTCTCTATTAAGCTCTAAGGCCCTCTTGTAGCCTCTGAAAGGTTTTATAAGGACTCCAAGGCTTAAAAGTTGGGCTTTAAAGCTTAGTACCATGATGTAGCAAAATATCCAATGGCCATGAGACTTTTAAAAGATATGTATCTATGTCTTCTATGATATTAGAAAGTTTCATGGCCTCGATCACATCAAAATAAGACTCTCTTCTATGCTGCAGCCTGCAAGACCCAACTTTAAGGCCTAATGCATAGGAAGACTCCTAGGATTCGATGGAGACATGATAAGTCCTTTCTTTTTCGATTGCTTCTTTGCCATTATAGGTGGGATTTATGGTTGTGGTGAATCTGGACGTGCAAGAAGATCCACACTATTGTTGAGCATTAATATGATTGCCTTTGCTCTCACCCACCAAATGTATGTGTCTGAATAACATGAAGTTGTGAACTACAAAACATTATGACGAAAATCTTAGTATATATTAGTAGGATATGAAAGTTCAAGGAAAATATTTAATTTTTTCACAACTCTTTTTGATGTGTCTATCGAAAATACTCACAGGCTACTCTTTTTAATATGTCTACTTGAAATTTTGATTGCATGTATCTCCATGTGTTTTTCAACCACTCTCCATCCAGATGAGCTTCCATTAGTTTGTAATGGAACCTATGGTAATGATAGTCCTTGTTTAGACTTTTCGCTAAAGCTTTATTACAAACTTAAAAGTTATCATTTATGTTATTATAACTTATAGGCAAAATGAAAAAATGATGTGGAGTTTTATTGTCAAGGAGTGTAGGAGGATGGAGTGTTTCTAATGTGCTTATTATGCGTTTAGATGCCCTGCAAAATAACAAACCACATAAATTATTCAATCTAATACAAATTGAACCTTAAATAAAATCTCTATTAAAATTAAAAACTTACAATTTGGCTTCTCCATGCATACCAAGCATGGAATTCAAGACACATGTCTTTCTTTTCTTGATATCAATTATAATTACACTCAATGGATCCTACAAAATAGAGAAAAGAAAAAACAATTGTTAGAGATGTATAAAAGGACATAAAACAAAGTAAAACATATTTAAAATAAAATACTTACATTTCATTATAAGGTACAATTACATATTGCATCTTTTCAAAGTCGCATCTCCTCAACCATTCTTCCAGCCTACTAAAATTGGTGCTTGTTTCTCTTACATAAAGAGAGACTATGGGGGGGTCTAATAAAAAATAGGATAATAGGCCTCTGGGGGTAGAGTGGCCAAAAGAAGCCTACAAAAAACAAATAAAAGGATAAATTAGGCATTTATCTTGAAAAAATAGTAGATAAATTTTTAAAAAAGATAGCTTACATACTTGGGAGATATTAAGATCACAACATCATTTATTTGTCGATTTCTCTTTATTGATAACATCTCTGTATTTGAAGGTGCTATATCAAAATACTCTGCACAATCAGCAAAAAATTTCACCTGAACAACAACAAGTTATTTAGGTACATTCTTTAAATCTTGAAGATTCTTCTCTTCAAGGTCCATCAACTCATCTTCCATCATTCTTTCTTCATCAATTGCCCTTTCTTCCTTAGAAGCCATATGTTATTTGCCCTTCTCAGTCTTTAATTGATATGCAGTTGTAGTAATTCTATCATGCGTAAAATCTTAATACTTGCATCCTTAGGTTTTGCTAGTTGGTGCGACATTCAAGATATTGAATGCGCTAGAGTCACTCAATGGTATAGGATGCAATAACTTCTCAAATCTATATCTTATAAGCCTATAGGTGTGCATGTCCTCGTCCATAAGAGTCACCTTATGCGCATGGGCAGAACAAACATAGCTGTCAATAAAAAAGCATATAATGAAGTCTTCTGTAGTCTCTTAAAGGGCACATATTTCCATTTATCACAAATATATCTCACAACTCTCATGAAGGTAAGCTTAGGTATGACCAACTCAACATGTTCCTGGGCTTTCCTTGTCTCTCTCAGGGCATTCACATGCTGGTTATTTCTCTTTTTTAGCTTTTGCTTTGATAATATGTTTTCACTCACTACTTTCTCTGCCAACGCCGGTCTTGGTCCACCAACCCTCCTTGCTGTTTTCTTTGTTCTAGCCATCTATGGCCTATCAATCAAACACGTAATGAAATATGACCAATAGGAGAGCAATCAAATTAGGTCATGGTGGAATTTGGAAGACCAATAGGTGAAGAAAATTAGGAGAGCAATCAAAGTGGGTCCCGGTGGAATTTTGAATACCAATCGGGTCTGGGGTGTAGGTGAAGAACGACTGGTGTAGGTAAAGAACAAATAAAGGTCAGCCAGAGTGCTTATTGTTCTCTTCTAAAACAACATTTATCCATCAACATTTATTTCACACAACAAAAAATTTGAGACATAAGAATAACTTTGGCCTGATGGAAGAATGGTGCGTAGGTGCAATTTTGATAACTCAAGTATGTTCATATCACACAATGATTGTAGTGACATGAACAGGAGCTCCTGTAGGTGAAGACCAACAGGAGAGCACTCAAAGTGGGTCCTGATGGTATTTTAAAGAACAAAAGGAGTTGATGTAGGTGAAGCAAAGCCGGGTAGGTGAAGCGAAAACATAGGTCATATAGTGTGCTTAATACTCCCTTCTAACAACATTTCTCCATCAACATTTTTTGTACACAACAAAAAATTTGAGACGTAAGCATAACTTTGTCCTGAAGGAAGAACGACACGTAGGTGAAATTCTGATGCCTTAGGTATGTTCATATCGTGTCGTGATTCTAGTGACACGAATAGGAGTTGGTGCAGGTGAAGATGAATAGGAGAGCACTCAAAGTGGGCCGTGGTGGGATTTTGTAGAAGAAAAGCAGCTGGTGTAGGTGAAGCACAACTGGTGTAGGTGAAGAACAAATATAGGTCAGACACAGTGCATTATGTTCTCTACTAAAAACAACATTTCTCCATCAACATTTTTTGCATACAACAAAAAATTTGAGACGTAAGCATAACTTTGGCCTAATGGAAGAACAACGAATATGTGAAATTCTGTTGTCTGAGGTATGTTCATATCGCGTCGTTATTCTAGTGACACAAAATCAAGATGGTGTAGGTGAAAACCAATAGGAGAGAAATCAAAGAGGGTCCTGGTGGTATTTTGAAGACCAATAGGAGTTGGAAAAGCTGCTGTAGGTGAAGAAGAACAAGTGCTTAATAATCTCTTCTAACAACATTTATTGCACACAACAAACAAATTCGAGATGTAAGCATACCTATGGCCTAAGGGAAGAATGACGCATAGGAGTAATTGTGATGCCTCTGGTCTATATATATCGCATCGTGATTCTAGTTAGACTAGTAGTAGTTGATGTCGGTGAAGACCAATAGGATAGCAATCAAAGTGGTCCTGGTGGTAGTTTGAAGACCAATAGGAGAGCAGCCAAACTGGTCCTGGTGGTAGTTTGAAGGCCAATAGAAGAGCAACCAAACTGGTCCTGGTGGTAGTTTGAAGTTGGTGTAGGTGCAAATAGTAAAATAAAGAACAAGTGCTTAATAATCTCTTCTTACAACATTTATTACATACAACAAACAAATTCGAGTCTCTACTATTTTAGTTAAATCACTTTGATTAAGAAAGTTAATCCAATCCTTACACGACCCTTTTTTTCATTTTTGTCCCTAATGGATAGAAAATTGGTAACATGCCATGTCATCACCAATTTGGGAACTTCTTGCTCGGAGGGTTCACCTAAAAAGGGGTTTTTTAGTGAGTTGAAATAAAGGGGTTTTTTAATTTAAACATTTAAGGTAATTTTACAGCAATACATTTATAGAAGGGGTTTTTTAAATCGATTTTGAAAAAAAAACTCCTAAGTCCATAAAAAAAAGGGGTTATTTTATTCATAAAAAATCATAGCAGGTAAGGGATTTTTTAATACCCCTTGAACGCACATGATACATAGGGTTTCTTAGTAGTACACCTCCTGAGACTTCTTGAATAAGGAAAATTATCCAGCATGCTATATATCATTGAAAAGATCGCGACGAACTGTAGATTCCTTTTTTGGTTTGATTTGCCAAAAATTAACCATTAGCCCATTTTTTAAAGAAAAAGCTAACATGGCATTTCTTAGAGGGTTATTTTTCAGTCCAAAATTTGCTTATAGCTAGTTGGCTTGATGATGAACAAGGGACATATTATGCAATTTATTATGTCTACTCTCTACAAAAGGCTTGCTATATCATTGAGATACTAGTGAGTTACAAAAGAGCATCGATGTCTCCGTCATAATAATCCTCTGAAATTTCGAGGGTCAATCACACAAGGCTCAACATTTGGTTCTGGTATAGCCAAGTGGTGTTTTCCCTCATAATACGAGGGAAGTGTTGTATAGTGTGAGAAGAGCTGAGAAAGTGCTTATTATAACTTTTGTAGCAAGCAGTCGTAGCATTGCTAAGGCAGCATTGCTAATGTGTCAGAAAAGAGTTGGGGGCTGATTCGTTACCTTGCGACTCTAGTGCCACAATATTTGAAGCCTAGCTAAAGTGTCACTATTAGCAAAACTTCAACAAGAATCGAGGCTTTAGTGAGGTGGCCCATCAAATTTTCCTTCAAAGCATGCTACCTTTTGCAAAGTGTCTCATAAAAAGCCTTGGTATGCTGTGATAGTGATACTATTGTAGTGACGCCATTCATGTCAAACTTAATTTACATCATCTTGATTAAAGTGTGTTATCAATGCCAACGCCTTCATTCTGGTGAGTACAACTTTCTTCAACGATGTTTTGTTGAGATTAATAGAGCACAAAGCTTTTCAAAAATTACTTAAGAAAGTGGGTCAAGTATCATTTTCTACCTCAATGGCATAGACTACCCATTCCTTATTCTTGTTCTTAGTGCTTCACTATAGGAAAACCCATTTCCTTGGGGTAAGCGAGAGAATGCCCAACCTTCATCGTTAAAAAATTGAGGCGTGTAGGAAAGCACAACTCGAATTTTGAAATTTTGAAAGTGTGAGAATTGGAATTGACATCGTCAACGATACAAGGTCCTACATTGTACAGACTTAGGCGCATTGGCACACGCGGACATTGGACTCCGTCTCGATAGGCTGATAGCCACGAGGCCAAGATCTCTCTCTCTCTCTCTATATATATATATATATATATATCGCTGAAGGTTTCTCACATAACACTCATCAGCTTTTTAAGTGTGGTTGTTTGACTAGCCTTTGCATCCCTCCACCCCCGCACCCACACCCACACATACAATCTCTGCTTGAACTCTACGTACGTTACAGCTCCTCTAGCTCTTGGAGATCACCTCTGCAAATTCATCTCCATCTGTGATCGATCCGGCACACTTCGCTAGCTTATAGCAGGTGCAGTGAATGAATCAAAGCAGATTAATATGGGCGTCACAAGGCACTTTTGTTCATTCTCTATATAGTAAAAAAAAACCATTCACTATATAATTTCATAGATATAAATAAGCATATCTAGGAAAAGTGCAAACTAGAGAAAATGAAACACTTTCCTAGATAGCTAACTAGGAAATACAATGCATGGATTTTTCTATATAGGAAAATTTATCTATATAGTAAAAATTTCCTATATAACAAATTTTCCTACAAAGGAAAAAATCTCCTATGTAGGAAAAATTTTCCTATATATGTAAATTTATCTACGTAGAGAAATCCATGCATTGTATTTTCTAGGTAGCCTATCTAGGAAACTGTTACATTTTTCCTAGTTTGCACTTTTCCTAGATATCCTTATTTGTATCTAGGAAATTATATAGTGAATCCATTGTATCTCTATATAGAGAATGCTTAGTAGCTTATCCTCTAGATAGATCTATGAATCGTGCTAATATACTACTTACAACATAATAGATTAAGTAGTTTCATAAAGCATTATAAAATAAAAATCTCTTTATTTATCAAAGATTAAGCAAAAAAGTCTTGCATATTTAAAAAAAGGGCCAAAAGTAGTCAACGTACATCATGTTCAAAATAAATAGTACTTCAAGATTATCTAAATGTCATGGGATTATGTTTACATCTTCTAAACTAATAGGTGTGGATTGTGCATTGAATTTGACTTTCTTATTGGCAATAAGCCAATGCACAATGTCACGAATCATAATGTCACTCCCAGGCCTTTTCGTATCCTTTGAGTAGTTTTTGAAACTAATATTCTCCTTCTTTAGATTGACATATGTACTCTTGAGAGAAAAGTACATGTCTTGGATTGTATGCACTCTCATGTACTTTAATAAGATTGTCTCCATATCCTCCTCTGAAATGTGGCTCACCTACATTCATGATAATAAAATATATAAAATTTTAAAGTATATTCAATTTACCTAAATAAAAAGATTCAAAATAATAAACTTATCAATGATAAATTTCTCTAATATAATATCACTTACTTGTAAAGGTTCACATGATGCCTCTACATTTGATTTTCCAATGTGTTCTAAATTCTATTTAAAATAACAAAATTAAACCCATCATGTTAGAAATAGAAAAATCAAATCTATTACGTTAAAAATAGGAGAATCATAACATTATACATCTATCTAACAATACCTTTAAAATGGTTGTTGGTAAAATATTTTCACCCTTTTGGTGACTTCTTTCTTCCAAGTGAGTTTTCATCTTCTCACTTACCTTTGGAACAATCCAAAAACCAACATTAATAATCACAAAAGTAAAAAGAGAAAGAGTAAAAAAATAGGAGTACAAAGAGATAGTAGAAAACTTTTGTAAGTTTTGCATTACCTTTCTCTTTCTTTGACTTTTTCTTGAAACCTCATTCGTATACTTAGCCAAATTCAACATTGGATCCTACAAGTACAACAAAATATTAGAAGAAATATTGACAACTTATCACATATACAAAGAAAAACTCAACCAAACCTTGTCTTCACTTGTCATATATACTCTCGCTTCTTGATTTCTTATGGCTCTCACTCTTTTTGATGTGTCATGATGTAGTAGCTCAGTAAATGAATAATTATTCTCCTCCATTGTTGTATCATAAGAATCCTGGTTTATAAGATGTTATCAAAATCACATAGAATTCAAAAAATAGTAGTCTTAAAATCAAATCTTTATGTGGACTAAGAGAATACACCTCATCGGATATATAATCTTGCAACCCTTCAAACCTCTTTGTCTCGAATATAAAGTTATCCATCTATATAGAAGAGCATACATTTAATACAAAACCAAAAGAAATCCTACTTAGAATAAAATCAATTATACATCTATATAGAAGAGCATACGTTTAATACAAAACCAAAAGAAATCCTACTTAGAATAAAATCAATTATATAATACACTTACATTCTCTATAGGTTGATCATTTTTTATTGCATCAATGTAAGGAGAGCTAGCTTGAATCTCAAAGTTTGTCTATAAAGTTCACATTAGTAACAAAATCTTTTAAACAAAACGTTCAAAACATGCAACATTGCATAAGTTACTATGCATGATTCAAAGAAAAAACCATTATACATTCTCCTTATGATACATCTTTCTAGCTCTTACCTCTTCATAAGAATGATTATATGCTTGACGATTGAGTGTTGGCTTTAAGACCATGACATGTAAAATAACATAAAGTTAAAACTAGAACCACATAAATATATAATATAAACATACCCATGTAAAAAAGCTGCTTACATAGGAAAAGAAAATATCAAGTTTAGTTCTTTTACCTCTTCATTAGAATTAATATTTCCTTGAGGAGTCAATGCAAGCTCCAAGACCTATGAATTTAGACCAAATAAAAAAAGTGATGAACTATGTATTAAGCTTCTTAAATCTCATATATATATAATACACACACACACACACACACACACACACATAGAGTTGAAGTATATAATTTATGGTTAAAAAAACTATAAAATATACTTACATGAAGTGATGAGCTAGCATCCATGTCATTACTTGCTTCATCTATGGATTGAGTCATCCCTTGTGCTTTTAATGTATCCTTCTATCAAAAACACAAAATGTCAAATGCATTATGTATCCTTCTATCAATCCAATTATTAGTTTCTAAAAGAACATTCATAAGCATAAACATTAACACTTACATTGTCCTTGATACTCTTCTTCTTATTGTACTTTCTATTTGCTTGTCTACCTGAGACCCACCATCTATAGATATCTTCCTCCAACCAAACATATTCAGCTCCAATGAACTTTAGAGTTGCAATCTCATGATGATGCTCACAAATAATTCTCTTGATCTTTTCTTGTGCCTCTTTGTTATGGCGAAGATCTTTAGGAGTCTCAACTCCATTAAACCACCTTCGTACAAGGCGGTAGTTGCCAAGCAAAATGGCATGTTGATCCTTGAAGCATTTCTACCTTCCAATCATTGTCCTCCATTTCTACCTTCCATCTCTTTTCTTGATTATGAATCATTTTTAACCATGCTACTTTCACTTGTTTTGTTGTGTAACTCACTACTCTAATAACTGCATATTTTAGATCAGTTGAGGAGCATAATACATCAAAATTTGGCTTCAACTGAACAATATCATTCACCTCTAGCCAAGGTGGAATGCATCCAACACACCCTGGCTGAATCAAGGGTGTTCTCAATCTTAGGTCTTTTATCTGAGATTATCTCATATGAAATGATTTTTTTGCCATGTTGAAAGGGAATAAACTTATGAAGTAAAGAACTAATAGGCCTTATGCAATCCCATGTGTATGGCAAATACACATTTTGTAACACACTCATGCCAGTGGTATAATCAACATCTAACCTTTCAAATCCTCCCTCAACCACAATACATTGCCTGTAGTACTTGGCTCCAAAAAGTAGCCTTTACTCACCATTACACTGAAATGAGAAAAGAGATGTTATGCATGCTTTCCAATATCCCACCATGGAGACTAATGTTACATCTTCATCACATTTCACCACAACTTGATCCCCAATATTATAGACCTCTCCCTTAAATAGGACTTTCTTATATTCTGTTACTCTCTCAATCCCCCAGTTTAAATACTGCTCAGCATACCTTCTTTCTTCAACGGTTGCATCCCTGTATTTTAGCTTCTTCCCTGCAATGACAATACCTTTTTCATGAATTGCTCTTTGGCATCCACTGGGTATGGCATTCATAGTAGATAAGGTCCATAATTCTTTGGCCTTTACAATGGATGATACATGCATAATACCCAATGCATGCCACTCAGGATATTCATAATAGCCATCTTTATCTACTAAGTATCCATCTGGAGTAGAAAGAGCTTGATGAAACTCTCCGAACATTCTTTGGTGAGGCAAAAGTCTATCAACATCTTTTTGAATATACATAAATACCCATGTAAACAATCTTCTTCGGTGATAGTTTGCATAAGAGATTTCATTGTCCTTGTTGTTGGTTTTGATGTTTGCATAGATTGAGACCTTACGCTCATATATATAACACCAAAATCCATCATGGTTACCATGACGTAAAATATCATCCAACAATTCTCCGGAACCTATATCCACACATCACAAAGTAAAGCATCATTACTATAGGTATGAATGTAAAAGGAATGTTTATGAAAGAATAATAAGTGAAAGGATTATTCATCATACCTGCAACATGCTCTAATGGGGCTGAATTTGGCCCGATGAGCTCCTCTGACCTTACTCTCCAAGAAGTGAGCATGACTCTTATAATGTCAATTTCTTCTTGTGACCATCCATTATCACGAGTGTAGTTATAAAATGCTTGGGCAATATCTATGAGCAAGAGACCCAAATCATAGAACTTCTTAGGGATACCTTTGACTTCACACAATAT